>NW_021681035.1:31124-31983 GCF_001412515.2 Diachasma alloeum
CGCGAAGGATTACCACAAAGTCAAGATTATAGTTCTGATTTGTGACCCAAGTTGATTATTATTGACGATTTGATGCCTGAGTCATCGAACCATACCATTACCGATCTCTTCACGAAAGGTAGTCATCATAAAAATCTGTGTCTAATTTTCATAACACAGAATATATTTCACCAGGGGCGGGGTCAAAGAGATATTTCTCTGAATTCTAATTACATTGTGATTTTCAAGAATCCTCGGGATCGTGCACAAATTCAGCACCTCGCGCGACAAGTTTATCCTGACAACCCCAGGTTTTTACAAGAAGCCTACCTAGACGCCACCTCACGGCCGCATGGTTATATACTGCTGGATCTGAAACAATCAACACCTGAAGATTATCGAGCACNGCGGAAAGGTATAAATCAAAGGTAATAAGACACAGACGTGTCATTTTTCCTTATACCATGGCGGCGCGAGGTACGCCCAGTAAGAAATTGACAATTGTCCTCCAAGCGCTTTGTCATTTGAATAAAGAACAGCCGCAGGAGTTACTTAGAAAAGCTGATACGGGGTTAATACGTGGTATATGTGAGTGTGCATTAAACATCTTACGCGGTAATATACCAATCGGTAAATCTCAGAAAGATAAATTAATACCATATAAATAAGTACTTCGTTATTTGGCTGTTGGAAAAAAGTGCCTATCAAAAAAGAAGAATATTATCATTCAAAGAGAGGGGTTCCTCTCGCTGCTTCTAGCACCTGTACTAAGTACTTTGGTTTCAACCCTATTAGTAAATAGTAAGAGTGAAACAATCAAAAGAGATGGAATATGCGCGGAAAATGATACTTGTTCCAGAAGACAGGATTGGTGCCATTA
>NW_021681035.1:33249-42302 GCF_001412515.2 Diachasma alloeum
ATACCCGCTTCATTATCACGAGGTCTCCCTCAAACTATGTACGTATACTCGGATATATGCGAAACCTATATAACCGGTGATGTACACACCCCGCTAATGCGTATTGTACCATTAGATATTGATAATTATAAATACGGGGGAATGAAAATCAAGGTACTTTCACCACCACTTTATATACCATTACTACGCACAAAATTTCAAACGATCGAGATATATATAAGAGATGAGTATGGAGCACCGATACCATTCGAACACGGAACGTTGACTGTGACACTTAATTTCAAACGCACTGAATAATCACGGATTATGAACACCTACATTTTCGACGAGATTCTACAATCAGGGGGAGGATACAGTACAAGTGACCATGGGGGTATAAGTCGTGTGTACATAGGTAGTGCTAATCAAAAAGGACATGGCATTGGTAGTTTCCTAGGTGGTTTGTTCAGAAGAATACTACCACTACTCAAGCAAGGAGCATCCGCTGTCGGAAGAGAGGCTTTGCGTTCAGGTGTGAATGTCATAGGCGATGTTCTCGAACGTGATATACCTCTGAAAGACTCTCTACGAAGTCGTGCACGGGAATCAGGCGTCAATTTGAAGAGGCGGGCAGAGGAGAAACTTGATACTTTGATGACTGGTTCTGGATATAACGGCGGGAGTATGTTATCATATCCTCATTCTACGGTCAACCGTACTCCGCGACAGTCTAAACTCCGCAAGTTAACATCTAGAGGAGCCAAGAAGAAGAAGAAACCGCGAGTGTTGAAAAAACGCAAGAAGAAAAATACGAAGAAGCCTATAAAAATTACAGGTCGGAAGAAGAAGAAATCGCCCAAATTACGAACAGTGGCAGATATTTTCGCTTGAAACATGGCGTTCTTGCATACTCATTCATGTGAGGGTGTGAAACGTGAGCTGGACTTATTTTCTTTACCTCCAACGCAGACAGCCATCGAGTCCTCATACGATGTACACTACAAGCCAATAGCATCACTTGTGGATAACTCACCCATCGAGTTCGATATACCAGGACAAGGTGATGAGTACATTGACTTAGCTCATACACGGTTATTTTTACGTGTTACGATACCAACATTAGTGACAGAGAAGAACCCTGTACCTTCGGCTACTATCGGCCCCATCAACAACTTATTACACTCGTTATTCGATCAAGTGGATATTTCCTTCAATCAGAAAGCCGTGACGCCTGCCAATAACGCATATGCTTACCGCGCTTATATAGAAACCCTTCTAAATTATGGCGCCGATGCGAAGAACTCGCACCTGAGTAGTGTGTTGTGGTCAGATGATACAGCTGGTAAAATGGATGGCGTCGGTGAAGGTAGCAAGGGTTGAAGGGTACGTAGGGCTTATTTAAGCGATGGGAAAACAATCGATGTCACGGGCCATTTACATTGTGATGTGTTCAATCAGGATCGAGCATTGTTAAATGGTGTAAATATTCATATCCGATTGGTTCGTTCAAGAGACAATTTTTGTTTAATGGATAGCACAAATAGTCCATTCACCATTAAAATAACAGAAGCTTCGTTGATCATCCGGAGAATGAAGGTGAGTCCTGGATTATTATTATCCCACCAAAGGGCCTTATCGAAAACAACAGCCAAATACCCTGTTACAAGAGTTGAAGTAAAAAATGTCTCAATACCTTCTGGTGTTCGTGGTCATTCCATAGATAACTTTATAACAGGACAGCTGCCAAAACGCATCATTTTTGGATTCGTCAAGAATCGTGCATTCGTGGGTGATAAAAAATTGAATCCCTTTAACTTTCAACATTTTACTCTGAATCATATATCCTTATATGTGAACGGGCGTCAGATACCATCGAAACCTCTGGAGCCAGAGTTTACTGGGAACAATTTATATGTGGAGTCGTACCATTCCATCTTATCAGGCACTGGTATACATTTTTTGAACGATGGTAATGGTGTTCACCGTGGAGATTACCCTCATGGGTATTGTCTCTTCGCATTCGATTTAACACCAGATTTGTCAGCTAATGATAACTCACACTGGAATTTGATACGAAGCGGTAACATGCGCATCGAGGTACGATTTGATGAAAGCTTAGTTTCAACGATCAACGCTGTAATTTATGCTGAGTTTGAAAGTGTCATAGAAATTGACTCAGCGAGACAAGTGACCCTGGACTATGCATAATCATCAAAATATTCGGTATCATGCTCAGCGCATGCGCAGTTATTTTTGCAGTATCAGCAGTTTTCTGAAACAACGGATTTGAATGGCTGTTTAACTGTACAGTTGTGTATGAATATTCAACGTAAAAGGTTGGAAGGAGAGCATAGCAATGGCCTGCAGTAATTCAGATTCTGCAGCAATTATTCATTACGAGGGTTTCATCGGAATCTACGGTACATTCGTTCCAAAAGAAGTGGCGGTGACCTCCACATCCTTCGACATGATAGGACATTGGGTAATTTGTCCTGAATACCAGTATTCTGCGATTCCACCTAATATTCAGAGGATGAACAATCAACTTACAATCACACGTCACGGTATAGATTGGTATGAAGGAGAAGCATCTTCTAAATATGTCTATGCAGTATTACGAGCCGTTACCAAAGGAATAAAATACGTGTATACCTATGGTTGTGAGCAAACGAAATTCACTGCTGCCCTTCTTACCCGAGATGTTATCAATTTGAAGGGCCATATCAGATCGCCACTATTCGCTTGTACACCAGTAGCTGTTCCATCATGCCTCATTCATAGTACATTGAATCACAGAATCTTTATATGTGCTATGCGCCGAGTCCTTCAAATCAAAGCGTGGTTGACTTCGAACGAGAAAGGATTAAGAAGTTTATCCAAAGAGAAATTTCCTGCTGATGAATACAGTACAGATTCTATAAGCCCTACAGTGTATACCGAATCATACAGTCGGTGCATATCTAGCGGATAAGATCCCATCGGCGTGGACGAAACCGACTGCAATAGTAGCGAACACACATGACCACACCCAACCGGGAGAACACTGGATCGCCATGTACGTTGATCGAAATGGTAGAGGATGGTACTTCGACAGCTTCGGACTACCTCCCATCGTGCCCCAGCACGCTGCAACGCTCCGAAAGAACTGTGAACTCTTCAGGTGCAGCATCCGGCAGCTCCAGCATCATGACTCGAGTGTATGTGGACAATACTGTGTACTTTTTCTGCATTGTATGGCTATGTTTGCTACTCCTGAGAAGTTCTATTCGTTATTCACCGATCGATTCATATCTAATGATCGTCTAGTGCGTGAATATCATAATGCATTTATGAAGAAAAAACGTAATAGTGCCCTCGAAGGGAAGTTATTTAGTGGCCGCGGTTATAATTGTACGTCGTGGAAGCAAAAATGTAAGTAATTTATAAGAAAAATATGTAATTCATGGGGACATTATTTTTGGGAAAATATACATGTAATTAATAACTGAAATTCTGTGTTTTTATTTCCCTGTATGATAGCTGCTATGACGCACCCACAGCATTCACAGTCACTCCCACCCCACCACTCGCCCGCGTCGGAGTCGTGCTACTCTGACCGGTGCAGTGGTGGGGTCGGAGTGACGGTGGGTGGGGGGGCCATAGTAGTTCCCATACAACTACCGTCATATATCGCACAGAAAAACCTAAACGTGAAGTACCTTTAAGAAGTCGTCTTTTACATTTTCTGAAGCGTATTTTACGCTTACAGTTGAAATATAAATGACGCTCAAAACTACCACATTCGTAATTTACAACGAATTCAAAAAAGGCATAATGGAATGATGGCTAGCGTAAAAAACGATTTTTTTCATCGTAAATAGCGTATAAGTAAATTATATAATAGTCACGATTCCTTAAGCGTAAAATACAATTGGTGAAACATAAAAGACACTTTCTTTGGACGTAATCTACGGAGGTTTTGAGCGTCATTTACAAATACGAAATCGTAAATTACTCTTACGTAACCGTAATTCACGGTATTTTTGAGTGTAATTTACGAATGCAAAATCGTGAATTACCTTCAGCAAAATGTAATTCATGTTTAGATGTTTCTTTGTGATGGATCATAACTATTGAGTGTCGAGAATCTTAGGAATTATGACTCGTGAGGGTCAAATGATTACAAGAGTCAATCAGAGGCAGTCAGGAAAATTTCAAGGATTAAACGAATACAAGGGTCAAGCATCCGAGACAAACAGGATAATCACCAAGTCCAAATGGAGGAGGTGAGCATGCAGGATGATCACAAAGGTCAAGCGGAAGAGAATTCTGATTATTTCGCTCGATTTGTGATCGTCTGACCTTTGGAATTGACCTGTCTGCATTTTTCGGTTGACCCCTGCGGTCGATGGAGCGTTGAGATTATCCTACTATCTCTGCTTTTTTGTTACCCTTGTTACACTGTTAGAAACAAAAACAAATTTTATAGACAGTTGATCCCTAATGTTTAGAACAGTGATGTTGAATGCGATTTTGGGAGAAATAAATCTTGAAATTTCAGATTTCACTGAAAATTCATTCATTGGGGTTTCCAATGAAATCTGAATATTTAGTGTCGAATTGCACTGAATTTTTAGTGAAAACTGTCATTTCATGATTTTCTTTCCCCTTAAATCGCATTCCATGTGCCTGGCCTGAAAAGTCAAGAATATATTCACCGAAATTTTCTAAGTTTCTATGAATTTTCAAGGGAAAATAAGGCTGAAATTTCTGGTTCTCATTGATTTTTACACAAAATTTCGCATTTTCAAGGACGAAATTTCTTGGAATTTCAATCAAATTTAAATGCGATAAAAATTTCCAAAAATTGTACCGGAAATATCAGACAAAAATGTAGCGAAGCTACTTATTTATCGTTCGAATTATTTCACTATATTGTATTCGCACCGGCTTAGCAGCCGAATACCTGACTACGTCACCTCGTGACGATTCGTCATATTTCGGGCACCCTCGATCGGATGATCTAATTGCCTATATCGTCGCGAGAGACAGATTCGTCATAGCTCTCAAGGTGTAAACATCGACACATTCGCTGTGAATAAATTCCATTCGATTTCTACTGTTATAACGCGTGTTATAATTTCATCAACCCGTCCAACATTCCCGAGTATCCCACAAGTGGTGACCCCGACGTGATCCTTTTAACGTGATCAATAAAATTATCGTTTTAACGTGTTCAGAGTGAAATAGTTGCCGTTAAAATTAAAGTAATTTTCGATCGCGTGGTTTTCGTGGATCATTCGAGAAGCGTTGGATTTTTCGACACGTGCTCGGTAGCGTTATATCGTTCAACGCGCTTGTGTTACCGCGTGTGATATTTTGTGCATCGTGGTGCATCGCTGAGCACCCAGAGACGTTGTGCTGCACCGTGAAAATTATCACGAACAATTTCGCCGTGATTAGTGCACTTTTAGACGATTTTAGTGATTTTTCAGCAAAATGCCTGACGAGCCCGACACAACACAGGCATTGAGACGCCTCGTGGTTCGACCGGCACCGTTTTCTGCCGAACGCCCGGAGCTTTGGTTTGCTCAACTCGAAGGGCAATTTCACCTCGCAGGTATCGAAAATGAACTCGACAAATTCCACATGGCTGCCGTCCACCTCGACACGCATGCCGCAGCTGAGGTTCAGGACATCATACTGCATCCACCTGCTCAAACTCCATATAAGGCATTAAGAGAAGCCCTCGTGGAGAGACTCACGGCTTCACAGGAGGCAAGACTACACCAACTCCTGGACAAAGAGGTTCTCGGTGATCGTAAGCCCTCACAATTTTTAAGACATTTAAAATCTCTTGTCGACAATATTCCAGAAAATATTCTGAAAACAAAATGGCTGTCACGCTTGCCAGCAAATACTCAATCAATTTTAGCGACGCAAGCAGATTCTACACTGGACAAAATGGCGACATTGGCCGACAAATTAATGGAAATATCGTCTCCACCAATTATTAACGCCATTTCTCCAGGCGCTGATCCAGCCGTTGCCGCCCTGGAACAGAGATTTTCGCGTCCCAAACTTTGCATTTCTGAACTAGCGAACGCAATAAAAAACGAACGCTCCCGCTCTCACTCACGTTGCAAGTCTCGTTCAAGGCCTCGTTCAAGGTCATGCAGTCAAAGATACGAAAAATGCTGGTATCATTTCAAATTTGGTGATCAAGCCACTCGATGCAGGCCCCTTGTTCAATGTCGACGGGAAATGAACCGTCGGATCGTTAGCGGCGGTAAACGATCCAATCTTCACCTGGTGCCCAAGAAATCTGGCGATTGGTGACCCTGTGGAGATTATCGCGGACTTAACGCTCGTACGATACCTGATCGATATCCAGTTCGCGTACTAGAAGATTTTACCGCCAATCTCGCAGGCAAAGAGATATTTTCGACCGTCGATCTCGTTCGTTCTTTCAATCAGATTCCTGTCGCACCGGATGACATCTGCAAAACAGCAATAATTACGTCTTTCGGATTATTCGAATTTCCATTCATGACGTTTGGACTTCGAAATGCTGCGCAGACATTTCAGCGATTTATCGATGAAGTAACACGAGACCTAGATTTCGTTCTTCCGTATATCGACGACATCTTAGTTGCCTCTAAAGATCCCGAAGAACATAAAAAACACCTTCGTCTCCTATTTCAACGCTTGGCAGAGTATGGAGTTGTCATCAATACCGCCAAATGCCACTTCGGAGAACCAGAAGTCGACTTTCTCGGTTATCGCGTAACGGCGGAAGGAATTCGTCCGCTTCCCGAAAAAGTTGAAGCTATCGTCAACTTTCCTCGACCAGAGAAAATTAAGAAGTTACGTGAATTTCTCGACATGATTAACTTTTATCGGAAATTTGTTAAAGGTGCTGCAACAACACAGGCACCCCTTCACGAATTTCTTCAAGGTTCTAACCGACTTAGCAGCCGAATACCTGACTACGTCACCTCGTGACGATTCGTCATATTTCGGGCACCCTCGATCGGATCATCTAATTGCCTATATCGTCGCGAGAGACAGATTCGTCATAGCTCTCAAGGTGTAAACATCGACACATTCGCTGTGAATAAATTCCATTCGATTTCTACCGTTATAACGCGTATTATAATTTCATCAACCCGTCCAACATTCCCGAGTATCCCACAAAAAATTTTCAACAGTCTGTGATCCTCGCGTCGTTTGACTCATGAAGTATGGCATTGGCGACATTTGACCCTCGCGATGCATAATTCTTAGCAAGTATGATGCTTACGGCTTTTGACCCTCGAAAAGTATGACCATGGCGAAATTTGACCTTTGTGAGGTAAAATGGGCAAGGCTTTTAATTGTTTCATTCGATTTATAATCAATCGGCCCTCGTGATTGAAATTTCATGAACAGTAGACTAGTAATTTCCAGAAAAGCGGAATTGAATGCGATTCAGAGGGAAAACATATGATTAAATTTTAGATTTCACTGAAAATTCATAATTTGTAAACAGCATTAAGACAATAATTTCTCAATTTATTTGAATCTCCATAGAAAAATGAATGTTTAGGGTCAAATTACGATAAATTTCCAATGAATTGATAATTCAAGCTCATATTTACTGATATTTTCCTGATTTCCATTAAGTTAGAGGGAATAATTGAACTTACATTTGCATGATGCAAATTCCTTGACACCATAACGCAAATTTTAGCCAAGAATTTTTCATTTTCAATTTGAAAAAAAAATTATGATGAACTTCTAAAAATTCATAGTTATAAGATGAAATATCTGCATGACACAAAGAATTCTCCCCTTCCGTTAAAACTAGAATATTGCTCATAACGACAGTTAGCTTGCCTTATAAGCTTTGCCGAATAAAAGTTCCGTTCTTCGTTTCGAAAACTTATTTTTGTACTTATGTGATGTATAAAACGATGTTACATGGAAAAAACACTGGACTCATTTGTTTCATTGAAAAATAAAGCAAAACAGAGAGGTCCCATTTTGTCCCGCGTCTCATTTTACCCCGGCGTCTCATTTTGCCCCGCTGCCAATTTTGCCCCGGGGTCTTATTTTGCCTCAGCCTCCTCTACACTTTTATTACATTTTTTCCTCACTTCAACGGTTAACGAAATAATTTGATATAAATTAGGAAAACCAGCCCCAATTGCCATCCAACGTGATATGAAATCCAAGCTATCTTGATCAATTTTTCAATTTATCAAATTTTGAAGGGATGCATCTTCTAAGACCGTTTTGTGATGAATAATTTTTATTATCAACTTTTTTCTCTTGTCCGATTATTTACGACAATATTTGAACGAAAAGACGCCGAGTGCTGTCGACAACGTCACTAACAACATCACCCGCAATGTCCGATATATACCACTTTTAGATACATTGAATTTAATCATTCACTTTATTGAAAGTTTTTTTGGGTCCTTGAATACGAATGTGTTGACCGTTTTTGCGAGGTGTGGTTAGTTTTGTTTATTTATAATAATGTAATTGTTTATAATGCGATTTCCGGGGACCGTCCGAGTTAGCCAAAAAAGGTTTAAACAAAGAATGGTTCTCGTCCAAAAATACATGTATTTTGCCGTATTATTTTCATTCCTATCTTCTATAGTCTATAAGAGTATAGTATATAAAAGATAGGAATAAAAATAGTAAGACAAACTACATGTATTTTCAGACGAGGAACATTTTTCGATTAAAATTTTTTTGTATAACTCGGACGGCCTCCGCGAAGTCGCGTTATAAACAATTGAATTATTATAATTATTATAATTAAATTATTATTATACATAAACAATACTGATCACGCCTCGCAAAACTGGTTTACATATTCGTTTTCAGAGACCCAAAAAGCATGAAGTCCAATGCTCAAATTCAATGAACCTAAAAGTGTTATATATCGGACATTGCGGGTGATGGTGTTAGCGACGTTTAAGGCAATCCTCGTTCATCTTTTCCTTCAAATATTGTCGTAAATAATCGGAGAAGAGAAAAAAGTTAATAATTAAAATTATTCATCAGAAAACAGTGTAGAAGATGCGTCCCTTCAAAATTTG
>NW_021681035.1:44201-44315 GCF_001412515.2 Diachasma alloeum
TTTTTCCTTAACAATTAGCCGCTCCAGGTTCATTAATCCCCGAACGGAATTCTAAACGCTAAAAGGCTCGCGTGAAGCGAGAATAGCCACGTATAAACGTGGATGAGTATCTGA
>NW_021681035.1:44484-44630 GCF_001412515.2 Diachasma alloeum
CCCGAACACATTGACCCACAAACTTTAATTTTAATTAACTATCTACGCGAACCAACTCAATTCAAATACGAGTGGAATTTCTTACGCGCAAAAGTCTACGTATAACGTGGATGGACGCACTCTGGCAATTAAGCGGGAGTAATTAT
>NW_021681036.1:0-217 GCF_001412515.2 Diachasma alloeum
GCTTTCCTATTTTCGGCAAACGAATTTTCGGCTAGCTTCCACTCCATGCATTCTGAGATTTAAACCATTGAAAATAATTTACTTCTCTCAACTAAATATGGTCTACATGTCAAAAAAATTTTCTCACAAGGAACACTAGGGAGGTGTTCCCCTCCGATTTTGATCAAACTCATATATGTTGTAGAGGACTCAAAACTAAAGGACACGTATTTTTTTT
>NW_021681036.1:271-1210 GCF_001412515.2 Diachasma alloeum
ACAAGGAACACTAGGGAGGTGTTCCCCTCCGATTTTGATCAAACTCATATATGTTGTAGAGGACTCAAAACTAAAGGACACGTATTTTTTTTTATCGGCTAATATGCGGCTTTAGGGGAGGAAACCATGGTCAGAAGGTGACCACCTTCGGGGGTGATCTTTTAATTCCACCTATAAGGAGGGTGTTTTTACAAATGTTGATCACGGTCATAAATAGCTTGTGAGAAGTTATAAAAATCACAATTGATAGTTCCTCCGGGGGTTGAAATTAGGGTGGGGGGAAAAACTACCCCGTAAAAATTTTGTTTTTCAAAATAAAAAATATATGGCTCATAATTTAATAAAACCAATTGCATTTGGAAGAGCATGGAAAAATACAGAATACCTGTTTTTAAATTTTCCCCGGAACTGAAGTATTCTGGAGTGAAAAAAATAATTTCTCGGAAATATCACCCATCACAGTGGTGAAGTTTTTTATCCACGAGAACGATTGCGCGCTTGAGATCGCGTGTTAAAGACAAATCGTGACACGAAAACCGAAAGCCGACCGAAGTCGAACACGAAATTCGAGGAATGAGCGTTACGCTACAGCTTACGGCGTATGTCCTTTTTAGAATAGGATTTCATCAAGGTAATATATAGCTGGTGAGAAATTATGAAAATCACGATTGATAGTTCCTCTGGGGGTTGAAATTTGATGGTGGGGGGGGGGGGGAAAAANACGAGAACGATTGCGCGCTTGAGATCGCGTGTTAAAGACAAATCGTGACACGAAAACCGAAAGCCGACCGAAGTCGAACACGAAATTCGAGGAATGAGCGTTACGCTACAGCTTACGGCGTATGTCCTTTTTAGAATAGGATTTCATCAAGGTAATATATAGCTGGTGAGAAATTATGAAAATCACGATTGATAGTTCCTCTGGGGGTTGAAATTTGA
>NW_021681036.1:1235-2044 GCF_001412515.2 Diachasma alloeum
GGGGGGGGGGGGGGGGGGTAAAATACCCCTGTGAAAATATTTTTAAAAAAATTATAGATCAAGATTTCATGAGAATAATTGCATTGGGAAAAACATGGAAAAATGCGGAATACCTTTTTTTTTATTTTCCCCGGAACTCAAATTTTCGGGGGTAGAAGAAATAATTTCTGGGAGAACTGTGAGTTATCCAAATGATTTAGTATTTATTTGGCATTTTCCTGTGGTTGTCCATATATATATTTTATTATGGATTATAATCGGTACAGAAATGATCTTCATAAAAAAAATGGTGCAGGCAGAGAGACTTTCTGCACCACAAGCATCTAACTACTGAAACATTAGAACATCCATCAACGTCACATTGAGCGCCGTAAAGTTGGGCGGCCAGGTTACTTGGATCGGACCCGCAACCAGGCCAAAATTACCTGCTTTTTACGTGCTTTTTTTCTGCACAAAAAAAAATGTTCTGCTACAATAGTTTTTCCGGAAAATTGATTTTCATGATTGGAGCATCAAGTCAGGCGGCCACATTACCTAGATCACATCGATGACTGCACTAAAGTCAAGAGTTTTTTAAGTGCTAATTTTCTGCGAAGAAAAAGGGGAAAAAATAATTTTTCCGGGAAAATCAAAATTTTCTGGTGGAGCCTGGAAGCGACTGTCCTCGGATCGGCCGCGCAACCAGGCCAAAATTACCTGCCTTTTACGTGCTTTTTTTCTGCAGAAAAAAAAAATTTTCTGCTACAATAGTTTTTCCGGAAAATCGATTTTCATGATTGGAGCATCAAGTCAGGCGGCCAAATTACCTA
>NW_021681036.1:2244-13038 GCF_001412515.2 Diachasma alloeum
TTTTCCGGAAAATCGATTTTCATGATTGGAGCATCAAGTCAGGCGGCCACATTACCTAGATCAGATCGATGACTGCACTAAAGTCAAAAGCTTTTTAAGAGCTTATTTTTAGCGAAGAAAAAAAGCGGAAAAAATGATTTTTCCGGGAAAATCACAATTTTCTGGTGGAGCCTGGAAGCGACTGTCCTCGGATCGGACCCACAACCAGGCCAAAATTACCTGCCTTTTACGTGCTTTTTTTCTGCACAAAAAAAAAAATTTCTGCTAGAATAGTTTTTCCGGAAAATCGATTTTCATGATTGGAGCATCAAGTCAGGCGGACACATTACCTAGATCAGATCGATGACTGCACTAAAGTCAAGAGTTTTTTAAGTGCTAATTTTCTGCGAAGAAAAAAAGGGGAAAAATAATTTTTCCGGGAAAATCAAAATTTTCTGGGGGAGCCTGGAAGCGACTGTCGTCGGATCGGTCCCGCGACCAGGCCAAAATTACCCGCTCTTTACGTGCTTTTTTCTGCATAAAAAAAAAATTTTCTGCTACGATAGTTTTTCCGGAAAATCCATTTTCAGGATTGGAGCATCAAGTCAGGCGACCACATTACCTAGATCGTANACACATTACCTAGATCAGATCGATGACTGCACTAAAGTCAAGAGTTTTTTAAGTGCTAATTTTCTGCGAAGAAAAAAAGGGGAAAAATAATTTTTCCGGGAAAATCAAAATTTTCTGGGGGAGCCTGGAAGCGACTGTCGTCGGATCGGTCCCGCGACCAGGCCAAAATTACCCGCTCTTTACGTGCTTTTTTCTGCATAAAAAAAAAATTTTCTGCTACGATAGTTTTTCCGGAAAATCCATTTTCAGGATTGGAGCATCAAGTCAGGCGACCACATTACCTAGATCGTAGCAGAAAATTTTTTTTTTGTGCAGAAAAAAAGCACGTAAAGAGCGGGTAATTTTGGTCTGGTCGCGGGACCGATCCGAGNCCACATTACCTAGATCGTAGCAGAAAATTTTTTTTTTGTGCAGAAAAAAAGCACGTAAAGAGCGGGTAATTTTGGCCTGGTCGCGGGACCGATCCGACAACAGTCGCTTCCAGGCTCCCCCAAAAAATTTTGATTTTCCCGGAAAAATCATTTTTTCCGCTTTTTTTCTTCGCAGAAAATTAGCTCTTAAAAAGCTTTTGACTTTAGTGCAGTCATCGATCTGATGTAGGTAATTTGGCCGCCTGACTTGATGCTGCAATCATGAAAATCGATTTTCCGGAAAAACTATTGTAGCAGAAAATTTATTTTTTGTGCAGAAAAAAAGCACGTAAAAAGCAGGTAATTTTGGCCTGGTTGCGGGTCCGATCCGAGGACAGTTGCTTCCAGGCTCTACCCGAAAATTTTGATTTTCCCGGAAAAATCATTTTTTCCCCTTTTTTTCTTCGCAGAAAATTAGCTCTTAAAAAGCTCTTGACTTTAGTGCAGTCATCGATCTGATCTAGGTAATGTGGCCGCCTGACTTGATGCTCCAATCATGAAAATCGATTTTCCGGAAAAACTATTGTAGCAGAAAATTGTTTTTTTGTGCAGAAAAAAAGCACGTAAAAAGCAGGTAATTTTGGCCTGGTTGCGGGTTCGAACCGAGGACAGTCGCTTCCAGGCTCCACCAGAAAATTTTGATTTTCCCGGAAAAATTATTTTTTCCCCTTTTTTTCTTCGCAGAAAATTAGCACTTAAAAAGCTCTTGACTTTAGTGCAGTCATCGATCTGATCTAGGTAATGTGGCCGCCTGACTTGATGCTCCAATCATGAAAATCTATTTTCCGGAAAAACTATTGTAGCAGAAAATTTTTTTTTGTGCAAAAAAAAGCACGTAAAAAGCAGGTAATTTTGGCCTGGTTGCGGGTCCGATCCGAGGACCGTCGCTTCCAGGCTCCACCAGAAAATTTTGATTTTCCCGGAAAAATTATTTTTTCCCCTTTTTTTCTTCGCAGAAAATTAGCACTTAAAAAGCTCTTGACTTTAGTGCAGTCATCGATCTGATCTAGGTAATGTGGCCGCCTGACTTGATGCTCCAATCATGAAAATCGATTTTCCGGAAAAACTATTGTAGCAGAAAATTTATTTTTTGTGCAGAAAAAAAGCACTTAAAAAGCAGGTAATTTTGGCCTGGTTGCGGGTCCGATCCGAGGACAGTCGCTTCCAGGTTCCACCAGAAAATTTTGATTTTCCCGGAAAAATCATTTTTCCCCTTTTTTTCTTCGCAGAAAATTAGCTCTTAAAAAGCTTTTGACTGTAGTGCAGTCATCGATCTGATCTAAGTTGTATTTGTAAATGATGGTGCGAAGCGAACGAAAATAAATTCGGCAAGAAAAATAATATAAGAGGTACCACTTGGGCTTACCTAAGAATCAAAATAAGATAGTTACGATGAGTTTTATGCTAATGGGTTCAATTTTACCGGAATAATTCCATTCTAGTAGTTAATTTATGAAATATATATATTTAGAGTTCAATGGATGATAAAAAATTACTGACTTTTCATGAACATACTCATCCGATCGATCGTGAATAATTCAAACAATTGTAACAATGCCGAAGAAAAATCATATAACGGTCCCAATGATCTCATTACTCATTCGTCCACTCGTACATCAATACTCTTTTAATTCAATAACCCACTATGCGCGACTCATTCTTCTGAAAATCGTTCCTTCCCTTCTTTACGTTGTTCTTAGTTTTACAAAAACTTTTAATCCCCTGACTTCTGCCAATACTGCTCCCAATAAATGTGCAAAGACTTATCTGCGATTCTTCCGTAAATGAATTAGCTCTGTAAATTTGTCAGTAACTAGCCGCGGCTTCCACAAACGCCCACCGTTGGCGTATAATCCAACGATGCTCCGACGCGCCTCCCGCGTCACCGTGATCCTTCGATCCAGAGGAGAAAATTTCGTGTCCTCATCTCTGTCAGGATGAAGATCTCCACCATCCGGTCACCTCCAATCGTCACCGTGGGATCTAGTGGCCTGCTAAATCCAAAACACTTGGAATTATAGGTGCCCTTGGTCAGGAGAGATCTGCGTCGATGAGTGCAACCGTCAACTCGAACCCTAGAGACGGATCGATACGTGACAGCGTGGTGATGTACACACGTCCGGGGCTGGAGGCAGAAGAAGTAGATCGCGCGGGCGACTCCTTGGTGTGAGCACAATATTTNTCCCTCAATTCCTCACAAGGTAATTTGGGCGCCTGACTTGATGCTGCTATCATGGAAATAGATTTTCCGGAAAAACTATCGTAGCAGAAAATTCTTTTTTTGTGCAGAAAAAAAGCACGTAAAAAGCAGGTAATTTTGGCCTGGTTGCGGGTCCGATCCGAGGACAGTTGCTTCCAGGCTCCACCCGAAAATTTTGATTTTCCCGGAAAAATAATTTTTTCCCCTTTTTTTCTTCGCAGAAAATTAGCTCTTAAAAAGCTCTTGACTTTAGTGCAGTCATCAATCTGATCTAGGTAATGTGGCCGCCTGACTTGATGCTCCAATCATGAAAATCGATTTTCTGGAAAAACTATTGTAGCAGAAAATTTTTTTTGTGCAGAAAAAAAGCACGTAAAAAACAGGTAATNTACGGCGCTGTCACATTGTGGATTAGAAGATTGTCCAAATGCAAAATCAACAGGATTATCAAATTCCTCTCGTTTTTTTAGCAATGTAGCCACTTTGGAACCAAGCATAACGAAATAGATTTTGATACCTTGGTGACGATAATTGATTATGAACTAGACATTGCAATTTTATTACATTATTTCGTGCATGTAAATTGATGTCATGATTCAAGAGAACGATCGTATCTGAAAAATGACGGACATAATTTTTCCAAATTCTGAAACCGTAGAGTAACCTGAAACATCAAGAGTTTGAATTTTCCCGGTTGTCTCTTTCGGAATCAGCATAGTTAATAACTCTTTATTCCGAGGAGTTGCCTCTTCTATCACTCAAGAGCAATGTCCACTCCATGAATCGATCAACAGTAGACTTTTTTGACAAATTTTGAAGTGCTCTGGAATGTTTGGAATACGATGAACATTACAATCAGTGTAAATAACTTGTCACATCTTGTTATACATTAAAAATATCATCTTACCAGAAGTCAGTTTTCCCGATTTTGAAGCCGTTGCATAAACATTTGAAGGTCTGAATAGATTCTCCTGGACCCTTGGGCCAAACGTTCCGGCGGGTTCATTGTAAACAATGAAAAGAGGTGACAATAATTTTCCATCAGCAGATATCGTGGGTTGTATCGTATAACTGTTTGTCGTTGATGTTATAGATTGTACAATGCACAGGACTTCTTTCGACCCCTTGTTCGCCAAAATTCGTCCCGAATGCGTTCCCAATTGAAAACCACTTTGATCAAAATTATAGATGTTTTGCGAGCCATACATTTCAAAATATGGTTTGATTTTTTGCACGAATTCATCCGCTGTTTTTTGTAAATCTTCTTGATTTTCCATTGTTTTACGCGTCCTGAATTCAGTAATCTTGCGAGATGTAATACGATGAGCTCTTTTGAAGTAATGCAGCCACCACGGGGAGGCCTTGAAACGAATATCCTCATTCCCAATATCATTCTGTGCTTGCAGAGCCCATCTTCGTAGGTCTGCATCATGAACAATTAGCCCTGCATCAATAGCATTCTTCATATTTTTCAATGTATACTCTAATATACGCTTTAACTTCTCCATATAAGTTCCTCCTTTATTGACTTGATGCGCCCAGCGACGTAATTGTTGAACAGATTTCACTTTTTTGAATCTATTGAAAACGGTTTTTATAGACAGATTTTTCTTGGTTTTCGCACTCCTCCAGAACTCAACTGCTTTTTTTTTATATTCATAGCCTATAGGTTCGTCATCATCTGAACAACTATCAGGTGATTCTTTAAGACGCGGTTGGAATTCTGTATCCTCAATTGGTATCGTTTCGATATCTTTATACGGCTCTTGGAAATCGAGAGCGGATTCTTCAATCATTTCCACACCATTATATTCCTCCATCGTTTCTTTCAATATGTTCTCGAAATTAGTTGCCAATTCTCGTTCTTCATTAGTTACAGGCGTTTTCACAAGATTCATCACTTCAAATGTTGTCATGAGGAGCTTAATAACGTTTATAGGATTGAATCTCATGGTGAAAACAATTGGAGATATACAATTAGAAAGAGAATGTTTTCCCGTGATATGTTTATGTAGACTGAACACTGTGCGAAACGGATTAGAACAAAATTGCAGAAATATTCGGGGTTATCAATAATGCAAGATTACTGAACTGATACGTTATTTTTGGGTATAGGTGACGTTCGCATCAATATTGTTACTTTGTTTGGATTTATTATCGTTTTCAGCAGTGTGTTTACACCACATATAGTATAATGATGGATCACCTCATGGAACCATTACCCAGCTTTCCCAGACACAAAAATTATAAGATAAATAATACTATGTGGAAAAATTTCCATTATTCGGCAAGTTTTTTTTGTATTTGTGGCTGCTTTTCCTTGGAATAACCACAATATTGCTGCACCTGAAGTAGAAGAAAATTCTATCCCAATGGATCATTGTTTCTTTAATCTGTTATTGTTGTCATCATAATGCCGGATTCTGAAGGAATATAATCTTCACGTGTGGACTATTAGAATCAAATTTGAAAATTCAAATATTTGGAATCAGTGACTTATAAAAGAAATCAATGTTCTTACTTCATAACTTCGATGCCGAGNCGTCCTGAATTCAGTAATCTTGCGAGATGTAATACGATGAGCTCTTTTGAAGTAATGCAGCCACCACGGGGAGGCCTTGAAACGAATATCCTCATTCCCAATATCTTTCTGGACTTGCAGAGCCCATCTTCGTAGGTCTGCATCATGAACAATTAGCCCTGCATCAATAGCATTCTTCATATTTTTCAATGTATACTCTAATATACGCTTTAACTTCTCCATATAAGTTCCTCCTTTATTGACTTGATGCGCCCAGCGACGTAATTGTTGAACAGATTTCACTTTTTTGAATCTATTGAAAACGGTTTTTATAGACAGATTTTTCTTGGTTTTCGCACTCCTCCAGAACTCAACTGCTTTTTTTTTATATTCATAGCCTATAGGTTCGTCATCATCTGAACAACTATCAGGTGATTCTTTAAGACGCGGTTGGAATTCTGTATCCTCAATTGGTATCGTTTCGATATCTTTATACGGCTCTTGGAAATCGAGAGCGGATTCTTCAATCATTTCCACACCATTATATTCCTCCATCGTTTCTTTCAATATGTTCTCGAAATTAGTTGCCAATTCTCGTTCTTCANAAAGTATTCTGCATTTTTCCATGATCTTCCACATGCAATTGGTTTTATTAAATTATGAGCCATATTTTTTTTTTTTTGAAAAACAAAATTTTTACGGGGTAGTTTACCCCCCCAATTTCAACNAATTCTGTATCCTCAATTGGTATCGTTTCGATATCTTTATACGGCTCTTGGAAATCGAGAGCGGATTCTTCAATCATTTCCACACCATTATATTCCTCCATCGTTTCTTTCAATATGTTCTCGAAATTAGTTGCCAATTCTCGTTCTTCATTAGTTACAGGCGTTTTCACAAGATTCATCACTTCAAATGTTGTCATGAGGAGCTTAATAACGTTTATAGGATTGAATCTCATGGTGAAAACAATTGGAGATATACAATTAGAAAGAGAATGTTTTCCCGTGATATGTTTATGTAGACTGAACACTGTGCGAAACGGATTAGAACAAAATTGCAGAAATATTCGGGGTTATCAATAATGCAAGATTACTGAACTGATACGTTATTTTTGGGTATAGGTGACGTTCGCATCAATATTGTTACTTTGTTTGGATTTATTATCGTTTTCAGCAGTGTGTTTACACCACATATAGTATAATGATGGATCACCTCATGGAACCATTACCCAGCTTTCCCAGACACAAAAATTATAAGATAAATAATACTATGTGGAAAAATTTCCATTATTCGGCAAGTTTTTTTTGTATTTGTGGCTGCTTTTCCTTGGAATAACCACAATATTGCTGCACCTGAAGTAGAAGAAAATTCTATCCCAATGGATCATTGTTTCTTTAATCTGTTATTGTTGTCATCATAATGCCGGATTCTGAAGGAATATAATCTTCACGTGTGGACTATTAGAATCAAATTTGAAAATTCAAATATTTGGAATCAGTGACTTATAAAAGAAATCAATGTTCTTACTTCATAACTTCGATGCCGAGATGAATGCGAAAAAATGTATACTGTATTATTTCATGATCTTTCCGATGCAATCATTTCCATAAAATCCTGAGCCATATATTTTTTTAATAAAAAAAAATTATTTCAAAGGGGTAGTTCACCCCCCAAATTTCAACCCCCAGAGGAACTATTAATCGTGATTTTCATAATCACTCACAAGCTACTTATTACCTCGATGGAATGAATAAATAACCCCACCACTGTAATGGGTGATATTCCCCAGAAATAATTTTTTATGTGACCCAGAAAATATCAGTTCTGGCGAAAATCCAAAAACACGTATTCTGCATTTTTCCATATTCTTTCAAACGCAATTGGTTTTATAAAATTCTGAGACAATTTTTTTTTTTTGAAAAACGAAATTTTTATAGGGGTAGTTTACCTTCCAAATTTCAACCTCCGGATGAACTATCAATTATGATTTTCATAATTCCTCACCAGTTATATATTACCTTGATGAAATGGATAAAAAACTTCACCACTGTGATGGGTGATATATCCGAGAAATTATTTTTTTCACCCCAGAAAACTTCAGTTCCGGGGAAAATCCAAAAAAAAGTATTCTGCATTTTTCCATGATCTTCCACATGCAATTGGTTTTATTAAATTATGAGCCATATTTTTTTTTTTTTGAAAAACAAAATTTTTACGGGGTAGTTTACCCCCCCAATTTCAACTCCCGGAGGAACTATCAATTGTGATTTTTATAATTTCTCACAAGCTATTCATTACCGTGATGAACATTTGTAAAAACATCCTCCTTATAGGTGGGATTGAAAGATCACCCCCGAAGGTGGTCACCTTCTGACCATGATTTCCCCCTCCCCCTAAAGCCGTGTATTAGCCGATAAAAAAATACGTATCCTTTATTTTTGAGTCCTCTACAACATATATGAGTTGGATCAAAATCGGAGGGGAACACCACCCTAGTGTTCCTTGTCAGTGAATACCGTTCACCCAGTGTGACTAATATCGCTCAGTTTGAGGCTAGTATCGCTCAGTGCCTGACAGCACACGTATGCAAATGCTCTTGGCTGGATAAAATCATTATGTACAACATAATTAGTCATTCATCCAATCACACAGTATTTTAAGAGATATTTTTGTATTATGAAAGGAGAATTTGTAAATGAGGATGGCTGTGATATTCTATATAAGCCGTCAATACACTGTTTGAGGGACGACTCGTTCGGATGGTTAAATTTACATCCATCTTTTCAGAATGACATGGATGTGAATAGAAAAATGAAAAAGATTTTAATGAAACCTTGGGTACAGTGAATAAAGGTAGATTTTTACATAAAGCTGTATTGCAATAAATTTATGTATTGCAATTTCTCTCTATAGTATAAAAATCCAAATCGACTTCTGGTGATAAAACTTTGGTACTCGAAATTAATGTCATGAGGGTCAGATTAAAGGTTATAAAGGTTAGATTAAAGGTCACGAGGGTCAAAATAAAGACCACAAAGGTCAAAATAAGAGTCACGAGGGTTGTAATGAGGGTCAGATTAAGGATCCAAATGACCCCCATGATCCTTTTTCTGACCCTTGTGATCCTCGTGACCCTCATTCTCTGGCCCTCATTATACCTCTCGTGACCCTTAATTTTCGAGTTTTAATTTCAAGCACCAAATTTTCATCAATAAAAGTCGCTTTGGATTTTTACAATATAGAGAGATATTGAAGTTCTTATTTTGACCCTTGTGAATCTTAGTTTCTGACCCCCATGACCCTTATTTGGAACTTTAATCTGACCATTGTGATCCTTAATCGGACCCTTGTGACCCTCTGGCTGGCGAGCGCAGATTTTTTAAAATTTGACACCTATTCACTAAAGGTGAATTATATCGCTCACTCAGTTACTGTCATCATGTTTTGATCATTTATCGGAATTGAAACAAGAATTGAGGATCCAGACTTCTAAATATCTAGGTGAATATAAGCAAAGAATACTATGCGACTGTAATTTGTACTCGAAATCATGATTTGGGATGTGAAAATTATCGTTATTTCTTAGAGCGCTACAGGCACCACTTCCCCTACACTGTTAGAAAATTATTCTTGAAATTTCAAATGAAAAAGCTTGAAATTTTTAACAACAACAAAAGTACATGAACTTTCTGTATATTTCTTCATCGATGACTCACTTAATTTCTTAAATATTCAAGTAATTCCCATTTTACATGTCCATACGACACTCAAAAACATTGAACATTATGAAAATTCTGACAACAATTTTTCTGAATTCTCAATCTCTCGAAAATTGAATAGCATGTAATGTTCAATTTTCATGATAAGTTTACAAATTCAAACTTTCCTTGGAAAATCAATGATTATTTAACATGAAAAACTAAATTTTCTTAAATTCTTAAGATGAATGACAAATTTTGTGAAGGCTCTTTCATTTGAAATTGAATTCAAACTCACAACGTTGAAAATTCAGATGACTGTGACTGAAATTTCTAAGAGTGTAGACGAAAATGTGAGCTGTAACAAAGTGTTTGAGAGAAATCCACGAAACGAGGATAATGCCCAGGCAATTGAAATGAAAAAACAAAAATTGGAGGCAAATATTATATCAGTAGAATTTTCAATTACCCAACCCACAGTGCTCAATTCATCACTGACTGGATGTCACGGAAGCAGACCGAACAAAGCGGAAAAAAGAAACAGCATCACAGACTGAGAAAAAATGAAAATAAATACGTAAAGAGAGAGAATAGAGCGTAAAGAAATTAACAGACTTGACTTCATTGGAAAATGAATCGCCCTATATGGGAAGAATGGAGCATCGAGCTAAGAATGGACAAGACTGAGGGGTGGGTGGGCCAACGAAAACAATGAGATTAGAGTAGCAATTCCTCGGAGTTGCAAAGAGGGTGAGGGAGTAGCGACTACTGGTGAAAGAAAACGTTTCAAATGGCCGAGTAAAATAAAAGACAACTATTTGGCCTGTTTGGTCGAGTTTGCGCCGAGTTTTCAATTGAAAGACGCCACACACGTACATACAGACATAAAGAGCTTTACCTAAAAAAAATTAATGCCAAGGAGAAAAAAGAAGAATCGAGGGATTGGAAATGGGGCTAACCTCGAGAAAACTGAGAGAATAGTTTCATTGCAATTAATTGCACAAATTAAAATGCACGACTGCAGAATGTGCGTTTAGTTAATGAAATACAGTGGACTGTATCTTTTCACATTTTTTGTTTTAATGCAGATCCCATTACGTACGTGATCCTGAAAAAACGTTTGAACTTTGTTTCTCAGGTTCAGTCATTTTGTTTCATTTTCTTTTTTCGTATTTCATTTTAGCTTTTGTTTTTTACTTTTCAGCGTTAAGAAGTTCACTGGAGTTTCCGTTGCACGACAGATCTTAAAATCCTCCTTTTCTCCCTACCCATAACAACCAAGAGACTCTAAACTCCACCTTCTTCATCTTCCATAACGCTGCTCTCTTCTATTCCTCTCCCCCCCCCCCC
>NW_021681036.1:13048-21386 GCF_001412515.2 Diachasma alloeum
CCCCCCTCCCTCATTTTCAACCGAAAAAAAAGCCGCGGTATATACACCGTTATCCGTGACTCCTTACAAACGAGGGGTTCTATATTTAATGCCCATCCTGCTCTTATAACATCTTTTCTCTTCAAATTTTTTTCTTCGTATTCTCTTTCCATGCCCACTTTTCTGGTACTACCACCGAGATTGCCATTGACGACGATTTAGGGAGGGAGAGAGTCTATGAAAATATTATTGTTTTTATAACGTCGTGAGAATTTCCGCTTGAGCGCCGGACGAAATCTGACCTAAACCTAAACCTATTATGTTTTGCAATTGCAGGGAGATGATGATGAAGCCAATTTCCGAGTTTTGCATTTTCTTGTGCCTTAATTTGAAGTGTGAGATGACTGGAATTTTGTTGAAAGTTCATGTTTTCGTTGAAGGGTCTTGCTGCAGGTAATTCATGGAGGTTTTCACGCATAATATTGAATGTTATGAGGGTAAATTTCGCGAGTCTGCGGTGGAGATGTTATTGCTACCTACATGAGAGAAAAACTGCTTTCTTGTAGGCAAGAACCGGGTAGAATGGACTGTTTTTTTTAACAACTTGCCTGAGATCGACAAAAGTGTTAGTTCAAAAGCTTCAAAATCAGATTTAATTCTTTCAAATCGTATTGTCTGGGTAAACGATATTCATGATTTGAGAAGGCTCATTCTATTCCACATCCCTGTAGTCTATAAAATTCTTTATAAAAAGTATCCTCTGATTTTTTTGTCTAGACTATTTGTTACCGAGATGAGTGCATATTCAATAACCAATGCGCAAAAAAGTCTGCAGACTCGTCTACATGTATTTTTAAACTCAACATATTCAAATAAATATGTCGCAAAACTATTTTTTTAATTTGTGGAATTGTCCACAAAAATGTATGTGCCATTGTGTTACGAGTTCCATATGAATGTGCAGAAAAATTATTCAATTTTTCTCAATTTTTCCATAAATCTCGTGTGAAATTATATTAATTGGCCTGGCGGTCATCAGTAAAAAACAACAAAGATGAATTTTTTCTTGAAATTTCAACAGCCCTCAGTGCATGTAATAGATTTAAAAAAACAGTTATGAAAGTTAGTTCAAGTCACATGAGATCTCATAAATTAAAAGTGCAACATCATGAAGTAAAATACAATTGGAAACGCTCTCCGTAACACAGAAAAAAGGTGAAAAAATAACGTGCTCACGACTTAATCATCGACTACCCGAGTAGAAATTTTAGTACTTGGCTGGCCAGGCCCTGGTAGGAAATGTAACGCAAAGCATGATCAGGACCTGATTTCTAAACCTGATAAGGGCCGTGACAGGCGGCCTGGTTTCGCCCTTACCTGGCATAGACTTTGCTACAAATTGATAAATTGCTAACTGAATTATTAAATTGGGCCAAAAATGAATAATAGTAAATAAAGAAAGAAAGTCTCGGAATAGGCGGGTCGAGAAAAAAAAGAAAAAAAAATCACCCAGAGTGGGACTTGAACTCGGGAGCTTCCGCGTAGTAGTAAGTCCCGTACGGCATGCCTTATCTCGACCTCATCATTGCCGGATCAGGTTCGCCGTATTGAACTTATAGAATTTTCGAAATTAAGGATTCCCGGCATACCTTACCTGGTCCTGATCATAGCCGGATCGAGTTGGCCGTATCCGGTATACTCAACAAGCACTCGTGTTCAATCGAAGCAGGCTGAAAAAGACGCCCGGAATTTCCCTTATCAGACATGCCTGATGTAATTTTAATTTTTCTCTATCACGGTACGCTCAAAAGGCCCTGACTGGGGCATGATCAGGCATGCCTGCTTAAAGTTTGGAATTTATTGGTAATGTGAACATGCAATGGTCCCCTTCAGGACCTGATCTGGCATGCCGTAATTAGGTATACCGTATCGATACCGGAGCAGGGCCTTTTCTGCCAAAAAGTTTGCTTGACGAAATTTCTACTCGGGTATTGCAAATTTAACACCGTTACAGAAATAAAGGATAAATCTGTGAGTGTTTATCACTGCGTAAGTATTTAAAGGATAAATAAGCAAGTAGTATCACTGGAATCTACCTAATCTCTTAGTTCCAAGAGAATCTATAATTATAAGCAATCGGCTGAATCCCAAAACCCTCATTTATTCCACAATTCTTCTCAATCACAAATAGATAAATCTCCAGATAATGAATGATATCCAACACGATCTCTTGTCACTATTCCTTTAATTCATTAGTTATGAGCATCTTTGGCAAAACAATTCTTCAGTTTTTCTGAATTTGTCTTTCAATCTCCCGGCATAAACGCAAACAATCAAAACCACTGAATTCTGTAGCTCACAAAAAAATCCAGTAATACCTAAATGAGTCAATCAGTTAAACCCCCACCCTTAATTTGTTCCCCAATCCCCAAAAAACGAATCGCCAGATAATAAATTACACCCAAACAACTTGTTCACAAAAATGCATCTATCGTTATTTTACGAATTCCAGATGCATTTACAGAAAAATTATTCAAAAAAATTTCATCGGTTTTTCGTTGCAAGGGTTAACTTGCCAACGTGGCCATCGCGCCCGAGGGTCTTCAGCCAGGGAATGTTGAATGTGGAGTGGGTTTTTTCACTTGAAAAATCTGTGGAATATTCGGTTTGAAAATTGTGTTAAATTTTCAGATGAATATTATGTGGAAATTTGTGATGAAAAATTGGTGTGGAATTCAGAGCCGGCCGGGGCTCGAACCTGGGAGCTTGAGATTGTGAATCTCATGCTGCTACCAAGTGCGCCACACAGCCGGGTTAAATTATTCAATTTTTTTCAATATTTCCATAAAATTCATGTTTTCGATTTCCAAAAGAATAATCTACCTAATCTCTTAGTTCGAAGAGAATCTAATTATAGACAATCGGCTGAACCCCAAAATCCTCAGTTATTCCACAGTTCTTCTCAATCACAAATAGGTAAATCTACAAATAATGAATGATATCCAACAAGATCTCTTGTCACTATTCCATTAGTCCATTAGTTATGAGGATCATTCGCAAAACAATTCTTCAACTTTGCTGAATTTATCTTTCAATCTCCCAGCATAAACGTAAACAATCAAAACCCCCGAATTCTGTCGCTCGGAAAAAAATCCAGTAATACCTAAATTAGTCAATCAGTTGAACCCACCCTTAATTTGTTCCCCAATCCCCAAAAAAATAAATAGCCAGATAATAAATTACCCCCAAACAATGACCAAATGGAAGTCGACCTCCTCAATGAACCAATCCACAATTCGCCTGAACATTTCCGTTTTTCTCCACTATTTCACGGAAAACGGTGACAGTGAGAAGTGGGAATCCAGGCCAAATTGAGCAGTGAGGGGAAGGAGAGAAGAAAAATCCCGTGGCACGATGCGGTCAGTCAGTCCCTTTTGTTCGACATCTGGACGGCAGTTAAGTCCTCGGTCCCTCTGCCTTCGTATTTTTTCATTTGAGCCTCGAAATATCCGCACTTTTGTTGTTCTCCCCGTGTTGCGATCGATATCAGATACAGTCAAGCGGTTCATGGATGAATTCACCAGGGCGGCCGGACACATCAGAAAATCCGAAAAAATACAGAAGAAAAATCGTACACATACGAGAGATCGTTATTTCTTTTTTCCTCGGCAGTCGTTCTCGTTGACCCCTGGCCTCGATATCCTATTTTAGTTTACACGAGGTACATAACGACGCATAGACATTCCGTTATACTCACGTTGCCAGGCATGTTTTCATCGTCAATCCCCGGGTTATCGCCGCTGGCAGACATTCGGGAAAATTATACATGTCCTTGGCTCTTGAAGAAATCATCAGCCACTGACTCATGACTGTTTGAGCCATTCTTTATATTACAAAGAATTGAAAACACTTCGAGTCAAAAGAATTAATTCACCTAGATTTTGCAATGTTTTTCAAATGTGAAGCAGCGGGAGATGGTTGAAAACCTGCACTGTTGAAAATTCTTTGATGTTTTCAATTTAAAGTCGAATCTCTCATGAAATCTCTTACTTAGCTTGAGGATGCAATGAAATAATAGTACATTAAGTCATCAGGCGATAAAAATATTATCTGACGAATGTGACTTTATAAACCGAGCCGAAAACATGCAGAGTGCTCCGGGATGAAAAATTTTTGTCGCAAAAATAGATTTAATAGTTAAACAAAATTGCATTCTCTATACGTACAAGAAATGTCATTTCCAGCACTACTTCTTCGTTATTCGATACTCCCATACGTATTTTGCTCCCGAAAAATGTTTGTTTTATGAGAAAATAAGGGATAGTAGTTTTTTGTTTCGACTATCTAATAATCGCAGACAAGAAATTAACCCTTAAATGAAGCAATAATAATTATATGATAGCAATCTTGTAACTTAGGGACACAATATTTATTGATAAATTTTCCTCTATGTGAGATATTTTCATCCTGAAAAGGCACCGTCTCGTGTGAATCATCTGCCTCTTGAGCCAAATGTCTCGTTGTCGAACGCAGAGCAACTATTCATGTTTGAGACTTTCAAATTCGAACCAAACAAATTCAATTTTGGCAATTTTCAACTAATGATTTTGTTGGCCCAAACAATAGTTGTTTGAGAACGTGTTTGTTTTTCTCTTAGTGTAGGGTATCTTGTGGACTTCGCGCGCCATAAATATACCTATTGGGCCTTATTGTTTTTTTCAATGCATGGGAAATGCATGAAGTGCATTGTATATCCCTATTATTGTAGTGAATAAATTAGTTAAATTATCAAATTTTTTTGGCCAATTTCAAATCGTAGAAATTGTTGAAATTTCTTAGGTATAGTTATACTTATAGCTATAGAAATAGTTACAGTTATCGACATTTATAAGTATACCTATAAATAGTTACAACTGTAAATCGGTATAATTACTTCCATATCTATACAGGTATCTATGACTATAGTTATGGTTGTAGTAATATCTATGAATAGAGTTGAATTATAGCCGTATAGATCTGTGACAGAAAACGTTACATGGATTTTTTAAAAAGGGAATGTACAACTCCCTACATAGTCCAGTCAAATTAGATTTTTAACATCGAAATTAACCAAAGGGCACCAAATTACACCAATCGATAGCTAAAAGTGTAATTATTAATGTTTTAAAAAGTATATGCTCAAATTTGCCGGGGTGATTCACAATTTGTTATAAACAATTGGGAATTGCCGACAGGCCGTCTTCAATCCTAGATATCTTTAGTTAACCTCATCAGATGGGGAAAAAAAATTTCTTTGTAGCTGAGAAAATGTCCTATCGGGGGGAGTTAGGAACTTATAGCTCACAATGTACCGTTAATTTATTATAAATTATAATACCAATTTCGGAGCAGTCGGCGCAACGCGTCAGCTGTTACCCTCCCTGCGACAGTGCCATGAGTCACGTGATTGGCGCCATGCGCAACTTATTCAAACCTCCTGCTGCGCTCAACGCAATAGCCCTCAGCTGGATTTTTGATGAATATCTCTGAATCTGTGGCTAGTAGTCAAATTTTCATTATAAACTTTTTTGTAGATCTTTATTTGCTCTACAAAAAAGGTCTGTTTGAAACGTAACTCAACCTCTCCAAGACCAAGGTCGATCAGCTCGGCCAATTACGAAAATCATCGGCCTTTTCCGGGTTAACGCTCAGGTCTAGTAGAGTCACCGTAAATCAACGCGAGTCAGTACATCACGGTCTGTCGGATAGCACGATTTGAATGGAATTCAACTCTGTAGAGTTTAGACCACAGTACATTAGCGTCTATTAACTCGGCGATAGAAATTCAGTAAAAGAAAATCACGTTATTTATTGACCATTCAACCAGTGACTCACAGTGCNAGTGACTCATAGTGCTAAAACTATAGACAATTAATTTAATTCAGTACGATCAACAAGTGACAAGGTGTTTTTGTAAATTTGACAAAGCGTGGTTCGAACTCGAGAATACATGCACTTTGATATTAGGTCAAGACTCTCAACCATTATTTCACACCGACGATCCTCTAACCTCCCAATCCACCCTAAATCTAGTTCCTCACCAAACATGGTCTTAACAAAAATGTTGCTATTCTCCAACGTTTTGGAGATATTCAATGAAAAATAAAAAATAGTCAAAATAAAATTGAAAAATTCGCTACTGAATTGTCGGCGGACAATTTCACTTATTATTGTTCAAGATCCCTTTTTTTATATCTGAAATTTTACTAATTTTATAATTCCTCTGATGCAAATTGACAAGTCCAGGGGAACAATTTCCTATTTTTTGTTTTGTACCTTCAAAATTTTAATTTTGATGACAGTTTTCATATGGTTTTTATGGATCTCATATGGAGATTTAATTTAATCTGGAGATTAAATAAATCTGACGATTTAAATAGCTAACTCGGCTTGGTGCAACCAGCCCATAATATATAATATTATAATATATTAAATACATTATAATATTGTAATAGAGAAATAATTTTTTTTTCTAAATAAAAATTACAAAATTGAAATAAAAAAGTTGGAACTAAAAAAAATTAATTTCATTCATTGTTAATTTTCAATTAGAAAATAATCATTCATGTTATAAATAAGTGATTATATATGATATTATGATACATAAATATTATTTTCTTCTAATTAAAATTATTCTAGGTTTTTTAAAAAATTTGATGATTCTTCTTTAGTTTCAATTTTTGTAATTCTCAATTATATGTAGAGAAAAATATATTATATATTTGAATATAGTATATTATTATATTAATGTTAGAATACATAAGGCGGAATAACTTGGCTTCAAAAAACGTTACATTGGATTTTTTATTAAAGGGATTTTTAAATTCTTTCCAAATTCACAGAACTGCTTCAACCTCTCAAAAATTCTACAAACTTGAGAAATTCCGTCAGAAATTCAAAATTTAGTTGACTTTCCTAAAAATTTCAAGAAGCTCGAAGAATTTTCTCGAAATTTCTTGAATTCCTCCAAAAATTCGAGAAACCTGCATAATTCTTTGGAATTCTCCAGAAGTCTCTTCGATTCTTCCGAAACTTTCAAGAAAAATTTTAAAGAAAATTTTCAAGAAAAATTCTAGTGCTAGCATTGGAAAGAGGAGGGGCAAAGTGGCAGCCAGGGAAAAATTCCAGTGCTAACAATGGAAATTTTATTAAGCAATAAGTGCCCCTCCTTCAAAAATTAAACTAAAGAAGATATAGATAAAGAAGATATTACAAAAATTGAAACTAAAGAAGAATCATTCAATTTTTTAAAAAACCTAGAATAATTTTAATTAGAAGAAAATAATATTTATGTATCATAATATCATATATAATCACTTATTTATAATATGAATGATTATTTTCTAATTGAAAATTAAAAATGAATGAAATTAATTTTTTTTAGTTCTAACTTTTTCAATTTCACTTTTGTAATTTTTATTTAGAAAAAAAAATTATTTCTCTATTACAATATTATAATGTATTTAATATATTATAATATTATATATTATGGGCCGGTTGCACCAAGCCGAGTTAGCTATTTAAATCGTCAGATTTATTTAATCTCCAAATTAAATTAAATCTCCATATGAGATCCATAAAAACCATATGAAAACTGTCATCAAAATTAAAATTTTGAAGGTACAAAATGAAAAATAGGAAATTGTTCCTCTGGACTTGTCAATTTGCATCAGAGGAATTATAAAATTAGTAAAATTTCAGATATAAAAAAAGGGATCTTGATCAATAATAAGTGAAATTGTCCGCCGACAATTCAGTAGCGAATTTTTCAATTTTATTTTGACTATTTTTTATTTTTCATTGAATGTCTCGAAAACATTGGAGAATAGCAAAATTTTTGTTAAGACCATGTTTGGTGAGGAACTAGATTTAGGGTGGATTGGGAGGTTAGAGGATCGTCGGTGTGAAATAATGGTTGAGAGTCTTGACCTAGTATCAACGTGCATTGATTCTCGAGTTCGAACCACGCTTTGTCAAATTTACAAAAACAGCTTGTCACTTGTTGATCGTACTGAGTTAATTTAATTGTCTATAGTTTTATCACAGTGAGTCACTGGTTGAATGGTCAATAAATAACGTGATTTTCTTTTACTGAATTTCTATCGCCGAGTTAATAGACGCTAATGTACTGTGGTCTAAACTCTACAGAGTTGAATTCAATTCAAAACGTGCTATAACGACAGATCGTGATGTACTGACTCGCGTTGATTTACGGTGACTCTACTAGACCTGAGCGTTGACCCGGAAAAGGCCGATGATTTTCGTAATTGGCCGAGCTGATCGACCTTGGTCTTGGAGAGGTTGAGTTACGTTTCAAACA
>NW_021681036.1:21574-42650 GCF_001412515.2 Diachasma alloeum
CGTGATGTACTGACTCGCGTTGATTTACGGTGACTCTACTAGACCTGAGCGTTGACCCGGAAAAGGCCGATGATTTTCGTAATTGGCCGAGCTGATCGATCTTGGTCTTGGGGAGGTTGAGTTACGTTTCAAACAGACCATTTTTATAGAGCAAATAAAGATCTACAAAAAAGTTTATAATGAAAATTTGACTACTAGCCACAGATTCAGAGATATTCATCAAAAATCCAGCTGAGGGCTATTGCGTTGAGCGCAGCAGGACATTTGAATAAGTTGCGCATGGTGCCAATCACGTGACTCATGGCACCGTCGCAGGGAGGGTAACAGCTGACGCGTTGCGCCGACTGCTCCGAAATTGCCATTATAATTTATAATAAATTAACGGTACATTTTGGGCTATAAGTTCCTAACTCCCCCCGATAGGATATTTTCTCAGCTACAAAGAAATATTTTTTTTTCCCATCTGATGAGGTCAACTAAAGATATCTAGGATTGAAGACGGCCTGTCGGCAATTCCCAATTGTTTATAACAAATTGTGAATCACCCCGGCAAATTTGAGCATATACTTTTTAAAACATTAATAATTACACTTTTTGCTATCGATTGGTGTAATTTGGTGCCCTTTGGTTAATTTCGATGTAAACGACATTTTCAGAGCTAGTTTGACTGGACTAACAGTTCTTATCCGGGGATCGAATTTAAAAAAAATTCCCGCTCGGAATGGTACAAGACAAGCTGATCTATTTAGGAGAACATGGACCATATATCAGCCAGATGTTATATTCCATCACAGTTTCAAATGTATGGAAATTCAGCTGACAGTGATATGCTAATTTGCCATGTCGTGACTGAATTGAATTTAAGATCAAATTCCTGATTTATGTTGAAAATTCAAGGAAATCAAGTTTTTTTCATAATCAAGAGATGTGGAAATTCCGATAATAACTTGAAACTCCAAATATATTGTGGTGATTAAGTATCATATTACATCACATTTTACATAGATTGAAAGTTCAAGGCAACGGGTACTTTAATTTTCATTATTATATTCAAGTTTTTTCGGGGAACGGTCCAAAATTGGCCCAGAGTGAACGCATTGCTATACTGTCCGTCCCTTCTCCATTTTTTGTGCGATTTTTATTGTTTGATTGACATACCCGAGGGTTTGTAAGTGTTGCGCAAGACTTGCCGTTCTAAAGGCTCTAGTAATTCTTTCTTTATCAATTAAGTATCTTTGCTAATTCATTGTTTTTCTCCTGCCTGGAGCACTTTTAAGGTTAGTCCATTCCCACTTGTCCCTTTTCCCGCCGAGCCGGGGCACCTTGGAGTCCCTTTCGCCTCAACGGGTCATGAACCAGAAGGTGTCCACCAGCGACATCTCCCTGACTGGTTTAGAAGCTCCACGACCTCCAGTTTTACCGTCTCGAAAAACTAGTACACCGTTGTTATCAAGGAAAGGTGAACCGACGAAGGCTCAATCGCTGGCCCTTGCGAAGGTCAAACCCCCTTCAATTAAACTCCACCTGGCCCCCCTGACCCAAACTTCCAGGAAAAGAAGAGGATCTTTCGTCGATGAGCTTGCTGAGGAACTGACGGATATTAAAAAACCAAGAAATTTACCCTCGCCCTCTCACACCCTGGTTTTCTCCAGCCCTGAAACTAGTATTACCAGTGACGAGGCCTTTCTGAGTGCTGCTGAGGCAGAGGACGATCTACTTCTATCTGGCGACACCCTGACCCCCGAGCCAGTTAATTCTACAACAATGTCAACAACTCTCAGCGACTTCGGGTTGGAGGACACCCCCGCGAACCGTATCCTTATTCTCATGATGAATAAAATGGACAAAATGAGGGATGAATCCATCAGTGAAAGGAAGGAGCTTCAGGCCTGGTGCCATGAAGTTACCACCAAGGTTGATGCACTCGAAAGTGAAGTAAGAGAACTTAAGTCTTCTCAATCTCAACTGTCATCCAGGCTTTCTGCTGTTGAAACCAGTGATTCTCACTCTGTTAGTGTCGCAACTGATGCCCGCTTAAAGAAAATCGAAGATAATCTACAACTCGCTACCATAAACCATCCTGGGAAGAATCCACTAGCTCACATCCTTAACAAGCTGGAAGCTCAGGAGAAAGAGCTGAAGAAGTGTAACGTCATTATCAGGGGCCTCACTCTGTCAAATCCAAATCTAGCCGTCGGGGTCTCAGATTTCCTGCTGGCAAATTTCGGCACTTTTCACGGAAAAGTCCTGGATGTCAAGACTGTAAAGGAAGGAATGATCTGTGTCAAATTGGACTCTCTTCAGTCAAAGAAAGAACTCTTTGCCTTGAAAAATGCCTCGAAACCGCCTGGTATTTACATCCAGAACGACCTCACCTCGGCCGAGCAAGAAGCTGATTTCCACCTGAGAAAATTCGCAAAAGATGAGAGAGTTAAGGGTCGCCAGGTTAAAATTTCCCACCAGATGGCTATAATTGGAGACTCCCTGTTTCGCTGGGATGCTTCAAAGAAGTCCATTGAACCGGTCAAGCCTCGCCGTACTCGATCCCAACCTCAACCTTCTGATCCTACCATCACAACCCCGTACTCCCAGTCGAAAAACTAATTAATCTAAGATTGACTTTCTGGAATGTCAACGGCTTCAAAAACCTCTCCCTTTACAACCCGGAATTCCTCCCTGATATCCTTGGTCTGTCTGAAACTCGTCTCCTCAATCCCATATCCTTTGGCTCAGGCTGTTTCCGAGAATATTGTTTTATTTCTGTGGAAGCTAGAAAAGAACATCAGAGTGTCCCTGGCCGTGGCAGTGGTGGCCTTGCTTTTGCTTATCATAAAAGTTACCTGGCAGAGGTTATCAGCCTGACCGATTTTTGGATCTTTGCCAGCTTCCATCGAAGATCTCCAACCGAGGTATCACCCAAATTTTTTGTGGGTTTGATATATTTTAAACCTGCACTAGGCCAAAATCTTGATCCATTACTCACAGAACTCCAGCAGATCCTTGAAGAAATTGATGACATCAAGGCAAATGACCCGCTGATAATTGGTGGTGATTTTAACGCCGCCATTGGGCTAGATGGATCATACCCCGACGAGCTCTTGGAAGGCTCTACTCTCCTCTCTGACCGATCAATCTGCTCCGTTAACTCAGATCAGCGTGGGATCAGCATCAGTGATTTTATGAAGGATAACGGTCTTCTTCTGCTAAACGGTCGCTCACCAGGGAACTCGCCTGCGCGGACCACCTACGTGGGCCCGAGAGGCAGGAGTATCATTGAGTTCATTTTTTCTGACCTCTTAAATATCCACCTAATCCACGACTTTTCCGTCGAACACTCTGTTTTACCCTCTGACCACTTTCCTATCTCCCTCGACCTTTTTGGCCCCCCGCTGGACTCTCCCTCAGTAGCATGCACTGCCAGGAAATCCTCAAAACTCGTCTGGAAAAGTGATAGGTTTGCTGACTACTTCAGACTTGTCAATGGCTCACCATCCCTGGTTGTCGGCACGGGCTCTGACTGCGATTCCTTGATGTCTGTCCTTTATCGAGTCATCACTGAAGCTGCTGAGCTAGCTGGTATGCTCATCAAGCCCAGCCGTTGCGCCCCAAACCGGGCCCTGAAACCGTGGTTTGATCAGGATTGTAGAGACGCAAAAAAAACCACTACCAAGCTCTTCCAGACATGCCAGCTGGAATCCTTCCAGGCCCCTGCGTCTGATGCTTACCGCAGTGCCAAGAAGTCCTACTTCAACCTAATAAATGACAGGAAAGTAGCATTTTTTAATAATATCCGTGACAAAATCGCAAACACTAGATCCTCGAGGGATTTTTGGAAGGCGATAAGTTCCTGCAGACCGAGGATTTCCTCCCCTGAACTGGACGTGGCAACCTGGTAGGCTTTTTATGCCCAAGTCTATCCCCCCAGGGTTTTTGATGTACGTGACTATGCGGGTCTCTCTGATTCACGACTTGACGGCTCCATCTCCATTGGTGAAATCGAGACTGTGTTGGCTGGAGCTAAGTACGGGAAAGCCGCTGGCTCGGATGGTATCCCTGCTGAGTTTTTTAAAGCCCTACCCCCGGCAGGATCGTATTATCTTCATGATCTGTTTAATAAAGTGCTGGCCGACGGAGTTGTCCCTGCTACCTGGCATGACATAGTTCTGACCATGATTTTCAAAAAGGGCGATAAGACCAAACCAGAAAACTACAGAGGGATAGCTCTAGTTAACGTCGTTGCTAAACTTTTCACGAAAATACTTTGCACTAGACTGGACAACTGGGCTGAAGCTGAAGGAATTTATCCGGAATGCCAAGCTGGTTTCAGGAAAGGTCGTTCGACACTGGATAACATCTTCGTAGTCCTACCGACTGTGCAGCTCCAGCTGAGGCTCGGGAATCGTAAAGTTTTCGGCCTCTTTGTTGACCTGAAAAGAGCGTTCGACTCTGTTAGCCACACTCTACTCTGGCAAAAACTCTACCGCCTTGGAGTCAGCACGAAATTGATCAGGGTTATTCAGGGTCTCTATGAGTACGCAGCCTTGAGAGTTAGAACCGGTGGTCAGTTCACTCATAGAGTGGATATTACGGAGGGCGTTCTTCAGGGTGAGAGTCTTCGTCCTACCCTTTTCCTGCTGTTCTTGAGTGACATCGAAACGTTCCTGAGGAATAGAGGCCACTTTGGTCCGAGTATTGATTCGCTGAAGGATGTTATGGCCCTACTCTTTGCAGACGACCTGCTCCTCTTCTCGTCATTGCAGATCCACATGTTTCACATGTTAATAGACCTGAAGTCTTATTTCCGCTCCAATCAACTTACCATAAATGTCTCCAAGACCAAGCTGATCGTATTCCGACCAGGTGGTAAAGTCGCTCTTCTGCCACACTATCCGCTCAAAATCTACAACGAGGACGTAGAGATTGTCTCCACCTACACTTATCTGGGTGTTGTTTTTTCTTCTTCGGCGTTAGGCAGGCGTGCTGCATTAGCAGCCTGTGACAGAGGATGGATAGCCGTCGGCTCTGTGCTAAATATTTTGGCCAGAGCTAGCTCGAACTCTTGGGATGCATCCACCAAACTCTTCGACTCCATGATTGCCTCAACGCTCCTCTACGCAGCCCCAACGTGGACTCTTCAATATCCGGACATCATCGAGCGTATCCAGCTCTGCTTCTACAAGAGGCTTCTACTCCTACCGACCTGCACTCCTGGACACCTGCTTAGGCACGAAGTAAGAGCTGTCAATCTCCTCTACGATGTAGTGAAACTCTCCTTGAGCTGGTTTACAAAGGTTCTAGATCAGGATGAGGACAGACTCCCAAAAGCCTGCCTACTGAAATTTATGGACCTCGCGACAGCATACAAGCTCCCTGAATCATCCGAGTCATGGAAATCTCGAGCCCTTCGATATAACCCAATCCTTCAGCTTGAGAACCTCTTGGTGCCCTATGGTATTGTTTTCGACTGCACAAATCCGACTGGTACTTACTGGGCCTCGGAAGCACCGAGAGTTCTTCAAGAACTGAAACTCCGACTTCTTGAACATAACCGTACTAGGGCTGCGGCATCTTCCTTCAATCAACTGTTGCTGCCCAGACCCTTATCAGGCCTCCTGCGGGATACCTCAACCAACGTCTACCCATTGTCATGAAGCGATTAAAGGCCCAAACAAGGTTGGCAAACTCCCTCATGCTCTTTGTCGCTATTAAAAGAACCTTTCACAAGATTGATCCGACACAGCTCTGCCAGCAATGCACCGGTGAAGAGCATGAGACCCTTGTTCACTTCCTGTTGGAGTGTCCGAAGTACTCCAGATACCGTGAATCACTGCTAGGGGGTTTTGTACCTCTGAGAGGCGATCCCGCTGAGTCTCCAGGCCCTCCATGCCTTCCTGGATATGAGTGACCCTACCGCCACCAAGAATCTCTTCTTCTTCATGAAATGCGCCCTCAAGACCCGTGCTCGATCCTTATCTCCCGATCAACACCCTTTACCATCTGCCACCATTGCCTTCAGAGGCAATCTTATCACTGATTATTTTAGACAAAGTTAGGTCCTTGGTTTTTCAAGTTTTTCAAGCTCTCAACTTCTTTGCCACGCCTTTACTACTCTAACCCACTTAAAAAATAAAAAAAATACAAAAAAGGGAATTCTTCTTTTTCACTCTGGGCCTCCCTATATATTTAATCTTTTTTTTTTTAACTGACTAGTTCAAATTATGTACATTTTTGCTTCTTGTAGGACCGTCTCCCCCCCCCCCCCCCCCCCNTATATTTGGGTGTATCTTATTACACTGTTGCTCTTTACTTTATTATATTATTGTGTCTCTTTGTTATCCAGATATTATCTCATATCCTGTTAAAAAATGAAATTGTATGTATTGCTAAATAAGGTTGTACCTATTCATCAGCAAATAAATAAATAAAAATAAAATAAATATTCAAGTTTTTTCTTCTTTATTTAAAATTGTGAATCCAAAGTTCCATTTAATTTTCATAAAATTCATTTATTGATTAACGCAATTTATTGAAATATCATACATAAAAGTAATTGAGTTGTTGAATGTTTAAACAATTTTCGTTTGAAAATTTACGTGAAATCTCCTATTAATGGAGTTCCCTCTCAGGAAAGTCACAAGAATAACTTGAATTTTTAAATTAATTTCGAGAATTAAACATCTTATTAGAAGCAACGTTTAAATACATTAAAGATTCAACACCCGGAACTCTTGAATTTTCATGATTTCCAAGCATTTAAATCACAAATTCAAATTTTTTTATTTGGTTGATGTAAAAATCTGAATTTTTACCCCATTATCATGAAATTGATTGATTTTTTAGTATGAAAAATCATGAAACGGAAAAATAAATAACTTCTTTTATCAAGGAGCTAATACTGGAACTCAGCTTTCGACATCTTACAACATTTTTCTTTAAACAACTAATTCTTTGAATATCTCAACAATTCTAGATAAGCATATCGTTAATCAGCCTCCTTAACCGGAAATTTCCCTAGCTCCCCGTTAAAAATATTCCCATTACCCTTCCATCAACATTTAATATTTCTCCTCTCGGAAACCTGAACCCCACTCCCTCATTCTTAATTGAATGTCACGCTATAACGAATACAAAAACATCAAGAGCCAGGACTATTTTTCACTCTCAAGTATAAATAGCTTGAAAAGATTCAGATGAGAAATTCCTAGTGATTATTTTGCCTTCGGGATCCCGGAATAGCAAAATGTAAATATAATGAGATTTACAAGAGCTGAATAGAACAAAACAATAACATGAGGTAATTGTTTTTCTCTTTTTTTTCATCAAGTGGAAATACTTGTATCCATCTTCTTCATTATAACGAAGGGTTTTGGTAACCTAATCCTTGCAATAATCGGTAACGGGATCCCCCCCCCTCCCGCCATTCTTCACTCATCCCGAGGGTCTCCTACCTGAGAGAAAAAAGGAAAGAGCTCGAAGGAAAAAAAAGATCCAGGAATTTGTGGGATTAACCCCTCGGGGTGAATCACGTCTCGACGGAGCTTATGAAATTCCAAGATGTCTAATTGCTCGTTACCTTTTTTTCATTATTACTTCTTCCATTTAAATTGAAATCGTCTTGGACGACTCGAGAATTTTTTATTGAGTCGTTGGAAATGATTTTTCTCCCTCCCTCTTTCAATAAGAAACCTTCCCTCCCTCTCTTCTCGTTTCCATCATCTGCTTGTAATTATGATTTTTTTCATTTCACTTGAGGATGTATTGATTCATTTGACCCAGATTCAACTCCCAGGTTAATCGAATCAGCCGGGGATCATCACGTATCGCATTGTTTTTATCCTATTAATGGGACTTTCGAGATTCCAAGAATTAACCCTCATGCTGGGGCTTCTGCAAGGTTAAACCTTCAATATCTAGTTGTGAGAGATAGCCGGATCAAAACTAGTTAGAGATAAACAGAAACGAGGTGGAATGGAACTCATGTTGCATTGTATTGAGATAATACTTGAGAGTGTTGTCAAAAGATGTGGATCGATAATAATGTGATGGTGGCATTCGATTGTTGAAAAACATGGGAAAATCACGGAAGGAAATATCCGTTAAAAGTTACGCCTGAATTTTAATGAAAAATGTGATTAGTCATGTAACAACAGAAAAGTTTTCTGGTAAATTTCTTGGGTCCGCTGCTTTTAGTCCAAAGTGCATTCGTCCGATTACTTTTCGTCTCGTGTCAATTAGTCCGACAATGCTTTTTGTCTATTTTTTTTGTTTAGCCATTTTTAAGTCCATTTCTTTTTTCACACAGAAAAACCGAAACGTAAATTACGCCTTGCTAAACGTAGATTACGTTTTGATAAACGTAAATTATGAAAACTTAAATTACGCCCAAACAAAGCGTCTTTCACGTTTATCAAAACGTAATTTATGCTGAGAAAAACGTATTTTACGCTTAGCAAAACGTAAATTATGCCTAAACAAAACGTCTTTTACGTTTATCAAAACGTAATTTATTTATTGAAATAGGATGTGTAAATGTCAAATACGAAAAAAATCTTTGTAAGTGACAGCAACTTTGCGACTACGAAATCGTAAATTACGTTTATGGAGTGATCGTAATTCACGATTGCAAAATAATAAATTACGTTTATGAAATCGTAATTTACGGCGATTTTAAACGTAATTTATGACGGCGAAATCGCAAATTACGTTTATGTAATCGTAATTTATGGCAATTTTGAGCGTAATTTAGGCTTCAAATTCAAGCGTAAAAGACGACTTCTTGAACGTAATTTACGGTTAGGTTCTTCTGTGTGTTGTCTGATCTAATTTTCGTCGACTTGAAAACAAATGCTTTTGGATTAATGAAATCAGGTAATTTATTCGTAAACGACGTTGCAATTGACATTAAATATTTTGTCCACTTTTAATTGGTTTTTCAGTACTTTTGGTGTATTATCTTTCTTGTTTACATCTTCGTAATTGCCCACTATAATCTGAAGCAGAAATTGTTCTGTTTTTTAACACTATATTTTCTTTCTTCATTAATCGTGTGAATTAGTTTTATATGCCTACCTTGGATCTTGGAAACATACTGTTCGACTGGGTTCATATCGTGATCGCCTTCGTGATCTTTGTTGACGTGGATACGTCTATGGTTTCAATATTGGGAGTCATTTTGGGAACCGATCCTTATGTGCAGCGCCATCTATTGGACTTCTAGAAAATTCTAGACATTTCGAGGTAATTCGAGAAGTTTCTTGAAATTTCGAGGAAATTCAGGGAGTTTCTAGAAAATTCGAGAAATGCAAAGGATTTCTAGGAAATTCGAGAAAGAAGGAAAGACCATGAACGTATCTCCGTACAATTACAGCTGTATCGCAGATACAGCCGCCTGCAACTTTTTTCGTGTGTGTCGTTATCAGCGAATAATTGGGTTTGGATTCTTCGGGCTTATTTTCATATTTATTTGTTTTATCTTTTGTTTATGTCGTTTTCGGGTAATTGCTACTTTCGTTTTTGATGTAGACCAAATTGGACGTTTCATGTAGGCGACGAAGTGTTTTTTGGACAAATTTCTCTGAACCTATTGCTTCCAGAGATATTTACGGTATTTAATGTGAATCACTGACTTGAGGTTGTAACAATTTCTTTCAAATATCATTCGTCAATTCGGAGTTTGGAATTTTCGTTTATAATGATATCCGAAGCTTCCAATATTTTCCTCCTCTTGTTTCAAACCTGTTTGGTAGGAGGTATTACACACGGGCGTGGCTTTGGGTATTATATCAAAGCCCCCTTCGTCGCAAGAAACACGTGCATAGAACTGTAGATCTATCTTTCTCTGTATCTAGGGGCGAACTCGAAGTATCTGAGCTTCTGGAGTTACTGCGTATTACGTGTACCAGTGCTTTTGAATTCAATTAGTATGTGCATCGGGTTATCTGTTACACTGGAAGTAAATGTATGCGGGCAAAATTAAACGAATCTACTGTGCGCTGAAAATTAATTTCTTTTTTTGGGAGTTGTGTGGTGGGGGATATTCGATAGCTGGGAGAATTTCTGTTTCCAGCCCAGTTAGCTTTCGGGTTATGACGATAGTTGTTTTTGATTAAGAGGCTCCCATATGGAAAAAAAAAATATATATATATATATATATATTGAAAATCATATTTTATATATGCAATTGGCCTGATTTATATATAAAAGTTATAAAATAGGGAAGGGTGGGGCAAAACGGTCCTCCTTCAATTGTCAATAACTTGTGAATGACATTGTGAAAATTCCCAGTTTTAACTTCATTTTGAAGATAATTTTTCATTCTTCAAAACGAGCTCTAACTCATCCCAATCGGATTATTGAATCGGAAAATATTGACGATTGAACGGCGGCCGTTTTGACCCATCCTCCCCTATATATGAAACATATAAATTTATATCAGGGGAGGGTGGGGTGAAATGGACACTTTAGACTTTTTTAAAATTATTCATAACTCAGAAAAAAATTTATCAATTGAGCTTAGTTTAGGCTCGACACAGGGGAAAGAATTGTTCTTTGTATTGTAAAAAAATGATTAAAGTTCATCAATATTTCAACATCTCATTAACATTTAAAAAAAAGTCAAAAGTGTCCGTTTTACCCCAACCTCCCCTATAAATAGAAATCTAATACAATTTATGTTATATATTTATAAACCTTATATATATTCGAAGAATATATTGAATTGGCCTATATTATATATATTTTTATATATTTTTCCATGGGGGCTTACTGTCTGAAATATCTTGAAACCTATCAGAGTATTATTACTATTTTTCCTTGCCATATATACCGTATTCGAGTTTTTACATATTTACGGTTGCATGGGCCGACTTCCTCTCCAATCGTGTCGCATTGTACCCCAGGAGCTGCACCCCACGTACAGACTCTCCTGATAACCAAGGGAAACCATGGAAAACCTTGGTCGACACGGGCTTCCATCGACCGAGCTTCATCGGAGAATGTTTTTCTGACACTTTCCCGATGATTCTCGGTGTCTAAACTTGCGTTCGACGGTTTCCGAAAGATTAAAAATCCTAATTGCCCCAAGCCGGACTCGAACCCGCGCCTTCGATTAAGATAATTCTTCGTCATCATTTTAATAATTATAGCGTCGAAGAAAAGAGGTGACCCTCGGGATCGTTTAACCCTCCTGATCACCCGTGCAGGAATTTAACCGGGGATTCAGCCGCAACTCGGGTACTCAGAAGTCAGCCTCGGCTTGACGCTGTACCCGAGTTCACGGCGCGTCACGCCGCTCCATACCGGCTTGGAGCGCAACGCCAAGATGGCACAACCCCAGTACCTGAGGTTGAGCAGTGGCTCAACGCTCGAAACTCAGCTCCGACTCAGTCGTATCGTTTCGAGCGGAGGGTGGGGCAAAATCGAATTGCATCATTCCCCAGAATAATCTTAAAGGTTTCTAGGAATCTTCCTCCCCGGAAAAAAATCTCGCAAAAAAAATCCCCATTGCCCCAAATAAAAATACAGAAAATTCGAAAGAAGTCCATTTCACGTGTCTTCATTCTTCAAAGAAAAAAAAACAGAAATACCTTTTGTGAATCACTCAAGAATATCATTTTTGAATCGTCTTGATACAACTGATTCAATTGATTTTTAACGTCTCAATAATAACACAAAAATATTTTCATTACAAATATTTTGTTCAATGAAAATATGAGGTGATTCACATTTCAGTTTAACCCCACGTACGAAAAAATTTAATAGAAAATCCTAGCGAATTCGCTAAAAAATTCTATTGGATTTCTATTGAATTGTCTATAAGTTTTTTGCCGTTTCTATTGACATGTTCGATAGGAAATATTCTATAAAAAAAGTCAATAGAAATCGATTTCCTATAGAGTTTCTTCGGCTCAAATTTTCAAGTTTTTTTGTATATCATTGGATTTTTAGTGATATATGAAAGTTTATGATTTTTCATCTTTAAATTGTATTTAATGTTACCCTCTTGTAAGTACTGATTTACTCTGAAATGAATTTTTGTTTTCAAACAGTGAACGTGTGTCTGACGATTTAAACATGAAAATATAACTTTATAACGAAGAAGGTTTGTTCTCATTTTTCCAGTGATTATTTCTTTAGATGTTGCGAGTTGTGTTGAAAAAAAAAAGAAGAATTTCTTTATTACGTTTTTGTGAGTTATTTTACATCGTATTTCAAATTAATACCACTGGACTGGTTTATACCACTTCAGCTTTTGCTGTGCTTGTGATTATGCTTAATTGCGAATCCATGTCATCTTCACAATTATTCCCTTAATTTTTTGATCAAATTGCAATGCTATGGGACCTGTCAAATTATTATTGAGGTTAGGTGTGCCGGGATCGAGTAACTGAGGATAACCCGGAGGTTGAGCGGTGGCCATTCAACTAAGGCCCAGGGAAGCATCCCGAGCGCTATAGTCCATACGCCAGGGCCATTTCTGTGTCCATTGACATTTTTTGTTTTCTCCATTGCGTTTTATGGTTGGACTTTATGTTTTCGGGGTCGCTGATCGCGAATATGATAACCGTTTTTGCGAAATCACGGGCCGTCTATTTGTTTATAACAATTTAATTGTTTAAAACGCTCTGTCGCAAAAACGGTTTGAGATAGAAAAAAATGTTTCAAACAAAGAATGTTTCTCACATCAAAAGGAACATTTTTTGTCGTATGACTTGGTTCCCTAACTCTTATCGTTGAAGAGTTATTGTGCGTGGGAGTAACTCAGGCGGTGCGCGACCACTTTGGCGCAACGGAAGCGCGCTTCAGGGCGGATTATAGCGAATCGGTTAAAGATAGGGTAAAATAGTTCAAATCAAAAAAATTTGTTATTAAAAAATGCATCAATTAAGTTATGAGACTCTTCACTCTATCTCCAGTAGTTAATGAGATATTCGCGTTCATGTGCACGGTGGCGGGTCAAATGAGTCGTCCGTTTCACATTCAACCGTAATTATCTCATTAACCATTGGTGACAGAGACAAATGTTTCATTACCAAATAGATGCATCACAAAATAACAAACATCTTTTGTTCGAAATATTTTTCTCTATCTTCATTAGCTTCAGAGATATTTTAAGCGAGAGTCAGACTCCGACTACGCAGTCCGGTTACTTGAGTTCCACATGCACTCTCGAGCGCCCGGTCGACGACGAGTGTGGACACCGTCTTCTTCGAATTGGCAAACAAAAGCCTTATCTATATGTTTTGATTCCGGACCTTTTCAATTAATTCAGTCGCATGGTATTGGATGAAGAGAGATTTGGATATGCCTTCGTTGAAGACGACTTGATCCCTAGGCGCATTTCTGAACTCATTCCACTTGCACATCAGCTAGTACCCAATTGCACATGTACAAGTTGTGTCAAAGCAACTTGCATGTGCTTTTTACATAAAGTGTCCTGTTGTTCTTTTTGCACCTGTCAAGATCAGAAAAAGTGCAGAAATCCATATAAATAGAGTTCTCATATCCAACAATTCCTGTTGTTTCCATTAAAAGTGGTTCGTAATGAAAAAAAAAAAAATTGTCAGTTCGAAAATGATTTTCCTCCCCAGAAAATGAAGATAGAGAAAAATGTTTCGAACAAAAGATGTTTGTTATTTTATGATGCATCTATTTGGTAATGAAACATTTGTCTCTGTCACCAATGGTTAATGAGATAATTACGGTTAAATGTGAAACGGACGACTCATTTGACCCGCCACCGTGCACATGAACGCGAATATCTCATTAACTACTGGAGATACAGTAAAGAGTCTCATAACTTAATTGATGCATTTTTTAATAAAAAATTTTTTTGATTTGAACTATTTTGCTCTATCTTTGACCGATTCGCTATAATCCGCCCTGAAGCGCGCTTCCGTTGCGCCAAAGTGGTCGCGCACCGTCTGAGTTAATCCCACGCACAATAACTCTTCAACGATAAGAGTTAGGGAATCAAGTCATATGACAAAAAATGTTCCTTTTAATGTGAGGAACATTCTTTGTTTGAAACATTTTTTTCTATCTCAAACCGTTTTTGCGACAGAGCGTTTTAAACAATTAAATTGTTATGAACAAATAGACGGCCCGTGATTTCGCAAAAAACGGTTATCATATTCGTGATTAGCGACCCCGAAAACATAAAGTCCAACCATAAAACGCAATGGGGAAAACAAAAAATGTCAATGGACACAGAAATGGCCCTGGCGTATGGACTACTAGTGTAACGGCGACTGAGAGCGCGTGACGCGGCTCAAACTCAGGTAGGCGTGTAGCTTGCCCGAGCCGGGATGGAGCGGCGTATTTCTAGCTGGGATACGGCTTCTTACCAGAGCTCGAGCGGCGCGATTCCTACACGGGCATTTCACTTGACTCTCACGTTTGAAGACTTAAGGTCATTTGACCCTTATGATCACTTCGTTCGTCCCTCCCGTTTGACTCTTAACTCCGTTTGATCCTTATAATCACTCTTTTTCTGTTGAAAAATGATCAAGGCCATAGGTATCTCATAAGAAGCCCACGGAACTCAACATCCGAGAGGTGATAAAAGTGCCGAGAGTGGGGGGGTAGGCCTTGAGCACTCGGAGCTCGAGGTATCTTATATAAAGCCTCTACAGTACCAAATTTTCGTCACCAGAAGTCGATTTGGATTTTTATAATACGGAGAGTAGTTATGCCGCGAGAGACTGTACAAAACATCACGAGACAATACTTTGAAGGGATTGTCTCGGTCTCAGTGAACACGGAAATGTTTGGTTTCGTCTCAGTCTCAAAATACGCAGTATCGACTCCCCTCGTGATGACTCCAAGTCAATCTATCTCACCTCGGTTTCCAGTTTTTCGTGTTTTTTATATGTGGAAAACCGAGACGAGACAAAGCGAGACAAAAACCGAGATTTTACATTAAAAAACATGAAAAACTTGAGACTGAGATGAGATAAACTGACTCGGAATCATGACGAGAGGAATCGATACTACGTATTTCGAGACTGAGACGCGACCAAAGATTGCCTCATTGAGACCGAGACGATCTCTCCAAAGTATTGTCTCGTGAAGTCTCTCGCGGCATCACTAATGCAGAGATACTTTCACCACAGATAATGAAGTTTTTCCCAATTCAATAATTAATTCCGGCCATTTCAATCAATTTTGCAATTTTTTGTGTTTTGAATGTCTTTTCCCTCTCTGAACAGAAGCGATCGCTAAACAATTGCACGGCCCAGCCGTTAAACTCACGAAAAACAAAAATTTCGCCAGCTTTATCTTCGGCTTCTCGGTATTCTCATTTTTAGGCCTCTGAGTATCTCTTCTCCGAGTGCTTTATTTCACCGTCACTCGAGTGGTTCCATATACTGAAGACAGTACTGAGCGACTAGCCGCACTGTAGTTGTAGCCGCAGTGTCGACACAACTTCCTGCCCTACCGCCAACAGAGCGTAGACGAGTATAGAGAGAATTCAGAGTGGTTTTGGTTCTCGTGGCTAAACGATAAACAGAGAAACGAGAGAGTTACTGCATTGGATATCAGGACGAGTTTAGCTGTGAAGCTGTAATTAATGATGGAGACAATTCTCTCTGACTCACTCCAGCGATCCATTAAATTTTTTTTCAATTGGAAAAGCGAAAAAATTTTTTTTTATCACTCCACTGTTTTTTCTCTTCTGTAGTCTACTCTCTCTTTAATTATTTTACAATTCTGTGTTTAAGTGGTACGGGAGAAATAAATTGAGGCTTCAAAAACACGAGATTTTACTCGGGAAAATTGGAACATGGGAAAGCCAGAGAAACTTCCATTTTAAAAGTCTGGGTGAGAATGTGGTTTGATGTAGTTTCCGAGGTAATTGGCAAATAATTTTCGGGGCAAAAACACATTTTCAACTCTAACCCCAAAATCATTCGGGTGAAATGGAGCGCCACACTGCGAGAAAATTACTATTGAAATTTCCAGTAATAAATATGGAAATTCTTGACAACTAAATTTACCTGCATGTTTTTATTAACAAATCAGTTAATTTCTGCAGGTCCATACGACAATATGAATATTAAAAATTATTCCTCCGAATTCTCAAGCCATTTGAATATTTTGTTTAATTATGTTCAATTTGTGAATTAGAAAATTCAATTCAATGCAATTTTCAGAATGAAAATTTTCATGAGCGATTTAATTTTAAATTAAACTGATGGAAATTGTTCAAAATTTAAGGGAAAATATGGTAGTAATTCTCATGAGAATGACATGGAATCCGATTGAGGGGGAAAATGGTCATGAAATTTTGAGTTTTATGTGGAAATCAAGGAAAGTCATGAATTTTCTTGGTGGAATTTTCAATGGAATCTGGATATTCAGAAACAAAATAACAAAATGTTTTAATTTTTCCCTGAATTTTCCTACTTTTTCCCAATTTTCACAGCATAATCGAACTGAAAAATCAAGTATTTCATTGATTATCAGATCATTCGAACATAAAATCAATGGAATATTTGGCTTTTCACTGACAAAATTTCCCGAAATTTCAGTGGAAATTAAGCATGATAAATATTTCCGAGATTTTTCACAGAAAACGCAGACGAAAATATTCAACAGTCTACATTAAAAATCTTAACAATGACAATTTTCATGCCAAGCTATCACTAAAATAAAAAAATTGTCCAATTAATTTTCTAGTGAACCCTCTGACTCGAAATGCGTACTAAATCGTACCTAGCTCTCTGGAGTGGGGATGAACCAATCGTAGCGCGGTCGAGCACGAAAGAGACACGAGCGCTGACGAGTTCGCTTCGGCTTTCACGGGATAGTGCCGTACTGTGTCAACGCTGCGGGTGCCTTGGTACCCCAATGTGTCTACCATTTTCCGATTAAATTTTCAAACGTTTCAGTGGATCTAATGAGAAGTCATTAATTCTCCGTTCATTCGGTTTTCATCGAAGGATTCTCTTGATATCTCTTAGATATTTCCTTAAGTGCTCATAGTTATTCAGCTAATTCAGAATGTCGAAAGAATCAACTTGTATTGCCAAACCCAACATGTCCACTCGCACGGTAATATTTTGTCTGTGATGGATTTGTTTTGTTTTTCTGCGGAATGTGGTTGAAACGTTCAAAAATCATGAAATAAAAATAATCCCCAAAATTTTTTAATCGTGTTCATTATGCATTCGGTAGGTTTAAGTCACTGTAAAAAATATGAAAAAAGACCTTAACTCTTCAAGTGTGAGAATTTTCTAAACAGATTCGTTTTCTATTTTTTTTTTTAAATAATGTCTGCATCGAGCGAAACTGAAATTTCAATATAGGAAAATTCGCAAAACAATTATTTACCTAAGTTATTTAATTGTGTTCATTGTTCATTTTATATTTTTCAGTGTGATTAAGAAGAATAGAAAAAAATTTTCTCAATAAAAAAATGTCTTCTTTCGTGATCCGGCGGCGTTATTCCCTTTCAAGCGATTGAACGAACACACGGCCCTGAGCGCCACTCGCTTCAAGGGTCCCGCGCACGCCCTACCACTTGCCACATTGCCTGCGGCCGCCGAGTGGGGAGAACGAAATTCGAGTCAGAGGGTTAATGATTATGGGGTTCCAATAATTATTACATCGAAAATACATTATCAACTGCAACTTCAGAAACAGTGGAGCAGGATGGGCCGATCGATAGTGTATGAAGTTGGAAATTTCTCTGAATTCAAATTGAAAAATTCGACAGAGTTGTTGGTCGCTCGCTCCCATTGCGGGTGGGTTGAAGTCGGTGTGACCCATTGTAGGCTGAACCAATAACTTGCCGACCAATTCCCTTTCCTTCATTCATTAGAATTAGATGTTTCTATCTATATAAACTAATTCTCAATTCTGGGACTTGGGATAGGTCGTGTCGTTTCAATGAAAAATGGGTAAACAGGAAAGATAAATGAATAACTGGAGCAGAAAAACAATGGTCTCCGGTAATAATAAAGGATTGAATGCCATCATTGTTATGGGGAGCTGTCGATTTGATGTATTTGCTTAAATAGATTAAAAATTTGACACTACGATGTTCAATAAGAAGAGTTAGATGATTATATGAAATAACACTGCCCTAATGAGAGGTGCATTTAGCACTTGAAACGTTGACAAAGGATTCAGAATAAATTAATAGTGTTGTGCATATCATGACCGCATAATGGCCCTAGGAAGGTGGTGTTATTATGATATTTGAAGCGGTTGAGAAAAATTAAGCGTGATAATTCTCTTTTTACTGTATTGAGATATTTTCCATTGAATTTCCTTGGCTCAAAATTTCTAAGTTTTTTTATTTGATTTTCTTAATGAAAAAAACATAAAAATAGCATGAATAAAAATAATAATGAAAGATATGGAAAATTTTTCGAGAAGTTTCAAATTTCCAAAATTCATGTTCGAATTACTCCGAAACCGCTGAGACGATTTTGCTGGAATTTCACTCCAGTCTTCATCATACAAAAGTCGCATCAATTATGATGACAAGAAATCAAATTCATGGTTTCTCTGAGAGGAATCATCGAATTCAAAAAAAAAGTCAGTTTTCAACGTTTTATCACAAGTTTTAGTGCAAAATCTAAAGAACCGCCGAGGCTATATTGTTCAAAATCTAATCAGTTCTAAGTTACATGGAAACACGTAGAAAAAAATTGGATCGCATCGTTTGTTCGAGAGAAATTGTAGCACAAAATTTTGTTCACATATACACACACATACAGACCGGTCTCTAAAAAGTGTCGAGAGAGTTTCTAGGGGTCATGAAATGTGGGGAAATCATGAAATTTCCACAATCGATTTTTGGAGTCATTACAATAACGTCCTTCCTTCGGGTCGGGAAGTTAAAAATGGAAAATCCATAAAAAATCATCTCCAGTGGGCAATCTAGTTCCTGGAAAGGTCTTCGTTACATCAATTAATATTTCCAGAGCTTCGTTGTAATTTTCCACTTGCCATAGTTCAGTACGTGACTAGTATCCAGTGTAACCCACTCTCGGGTACAGAGCCTAATTATCGGTTTTATTGTCTCGGTGTTGGTGTGCGGCACCCATGTGGGCGTGGATATGTACATAGTTGCATTAACTTTTCGTCCTCGCATCAGGTGATTCATTTACACTGTGCGTTATATTTATTCTCTCGCTAATGTAACTCACGCGAACGTGCTAGTGACTGCCAAGCGCGCTACATGGTACTATGTGCGTTTTTATTTTTTTTGTATGTGGGTACGGTCTGTGTTTCCTCACAGGGAGAAAGTGTCTCAGGCCATTATGAAACATAGTGTGATTCACATTTGGCAATTGTTCTGTTTCATCCGCGGGCTAAAAATAACACACAAAAGAATTTTTATTTGAATCAAATTCACTTCTCTGGATAGCGCAAATGATGAAGGAAAATCAATCCCCGCTTAGTCGATGTTTTAACCCTTTTTGAGGATTTGCGTATGTGATGAACTAAATTCATTATAAGGGTTATTCACACATAGAGAAAATAAAATAGTAAAGATTACTATGTCGGAAGCCGCACATAGTAAACGTTACCAAAGTTTTATAAGGATTACTATGGACATGATAAGCAACCATCCATGGTAATGGCTATCATGAAACATCTAAAATGGTATTTACTATGTAACATAGTAGAGCTCCCTATGTTACGTAAAATATCATATAACACATAATGAAATTATTCTAAATAATTAAATACCTTCAAGGAATGAAACATGAGTAGATCAATGTTATACACAGAAATATAAATATAATAGATTATATAGAAATGTAAATAACAAAAAATTCTAACGTTCACCATTTAAAAGTCTATTATCGGAATTTAATAACTTTTGTGCCGTTGAATTATCGATTTTCTATTCTATATCTTCCTAGAATTTGTAATAACAAGGTGTTGACGTCACCCTATATGACCTTGAATAAACACCATTATTATTTTTTACTTTGAGATTTTTTTACGGAAAATAATTCGAAATAATTGTAAATGTTAATACTTGTCAATGGAGTTCATCCAAGGTCATATGTAGTAAAATCATCCCATAATTCAACATAATTGTAATATTAGGAGATGGACTTGAACCATCTGATAATGACTGGCCAGGAGAACTACGCTCCTAAGAAAATAAATTTTTCTCCCAAGACAATGATTCTTTTGCAAAAGCAATTTTTGTTCTCAGTGCAATTACGCATAAAAGCTGAATCATTTATACATCCGAAAAGAAGTTGTTAGTTATGAAAACTACCATAACCACGGTACTGAATTTAAGAAATTTTCCAAGAAGCAACTCTGCGAAACGTATCTGCAAGTATACTGTCTAATGTCCGTACAGAAAGATGTCTTGCAGACGCAAAATAACTTTTAGATAATTTTAAGGTAACTTTTGGACACCGATAACTTGTTGGGTAGACATTAGACAGCTCTTCTAGTATACTAGCAGATAACTTTCAGACAGTCTGCTACTAGGGTTGTGGTTCTAGAAGACATGCTACTAAGGTCCAGAAATGGGTTACTTAGTTTCACTCAAAAAATTACTGAAATTCAGGACCAAAAGCGTACTTAGTTGCAGTGAGAAAAGTCCTCAAGCCTAGAATGGTTGACTTAAGAATCTTTGGATTCTTAGATAAACAAGTGGTCTTAGATAAAAAGTGGACAAAGCCATTTTTTTATAAATGAGTATAGTAATTATTGCTAATAAATTATGGAGTGGAAGCTAGCCGAAAATTCGTTTGCCGAAAATAGGAAAGCAGTGGTTCTCACGCTCGACCGAGTTTCCACCCTTGGAAGATGATTTAGCAGATTATTAAAGGCCGACAAAACTTGACAAAACTAATATCTATTAGCGTATTGAGTGCAAGACAATTAACAATTAACCATTTGTTTATTGTAGTTAATAATAATATGTGGATTTTGGGATTTTGGGGTTCTAGAGGTGACAAAACTCTGAAATTGCGAGGGTACCTTCAGAGGACCCCCACAGACTTTTGTCACCCCACAAATGTCAAAAAAAATATCAATTGACATTTTCCATTGATTTTTTTAAAAGTTAATTTTCTGCTAACCTGATTAC
>NW_021681036.1:46418-48507 GCF_001412515.2 Diachasma alloeum
CCTCGAGGTTTAAGACTTTTGTCATAATTAGAATGCAAGTAATCAGGTTAGCAGAAAATTAACTTTTAAAAAAATCAATGGAAAATGTCAATTGATATTTTTTTTGACATTTGTGGGGTGACAAAAGTCTGTGGGGGTCCTCTGAAGGTACCCTCGCAATTTCAGAGTTTTGTCACCTCTAGAACCCCAAAATCCCAAAATCCACATATTATTATTAACTACAATAAACAAATGGTTAATTGTTAATTGTCTTGCACTCAATACGCTAATAGATATTAGTTTTGTCAAGTTTTGTCGGCCTTTAATAATCTGCTAAATCATCTTCCAAGGGTGGAAACTCGGTCGAGCGTGAGAACCACTGCTTTCCTATTTTCGGCAAACGAATTTTCGGCTAGCTTCCACTCCATTAATAAATTAGAAATTTGCTTCCGAATGGGCTCTCTTTTTTTTTAATTCTTATTTTATTATTCTCTTCTTCTATTTTTTCATATCATAGTACTATCATAGTACAATCTCATAGTACAATAGAAATGAGATCAAAATTTTGCGTATTATTTCGTTCTGGCCAATAATTCTACATTCAGAGACTCTCAACTTCTCTCAAATTCGTTTTCAGGCCGGGTTCAATCAAGGTTCAATTAAGGTTTAATCAGTGGATTGCCGGGATTTAATCGGGGTTTATTCAGGATTTAACCCAAGTTTAATCGAGGTATTTGTCAGAAATTAGTCGGGACCATGAATCAGTTGAATAAGTATTCAACATAATAGACTGGTACCTGAATTTAATAGAGATAGAGATTTTGATATAAAAAGCTCATGACGGTATTGTATAACTTGACCAAGAAAAAGTTTTGTCTGGTTCTTACTGGGAAGTAGAAATTTTTGAAAAATACAAAGAAATGAAAAAGAAAGCCAAGCCAGCAATGTCGAATAAAATAGTGCACAATCAGATTTCTATAAGAGAAATTGTTTCAAATCGAATGAGGATTTACAAAAAAATCTTGATGAAATAAAAAATTAGTAGAGGGAGGATCAACGTCCTTGGCGCGGATCAGCAGATGGAGAATTAGATTGATACTAGACAATCCCGAGTGGAATTTGCTTTAGGCCCACCTGAAGCACGATCAGAACTTGATCTGAACCCGCCTGTAGTTATTCGGATCTGATATGCTGGATCAGAACTTGGTCAGGGTCTCATCAGGCATCATCTGATCATGTCTATCTGATCAGAACTTGATCAGGTTTTTGTAAGGTTCGACTGCTCCGGTGATTCCTGATAAGAACCTGACCAAGTTCTGATCCAGCATATCAGATCCGAATAACTACAGGCGGGTTCAGATCAAGTTCTGATCAGATAGACATGATCAGATGATGCCTGATGAGACCCTGACCAAGTTCTGATCCAGCATATCAGATCCGAATAACTACAGGCGGGTTCAGATCAAGTTCTGATCAGATAGACATGATCAGATGATGCCTGATGAGACCCTGACCAAGTTCTGATCCAGCAGATCGGATACGAAAAACTGCAGGATGATTCAGATCAAGTTCTGATCCAGATAGGCACGATTTTACCCTGAGGTCGACTGCCTGACCCCAATTTGAACAAATTCCGATTTGATGTCTTTGATCGGCATTTGAACCGGGTCAATTGAAGAGAAAATGATTAGATTCAGATCCGGTCCACCTGACATTAATTTTAATAAGTTTTTCGGATAATTTAATTAACTATTATTATTAAGGCTGGAGACTTCATTGACGAAAACGGCTATTATCAGAAGTTGGCTCCAAATAGGTGATTGAAGTGAGCGACAAGTAGGGTTGGGAAGAAATTGAAACATTGATGTTGGAATTTGCCATAATTCATTGATTGAAGGGTTATTTTGTTGACGGAGTGAGGAAAAGCGTTTGAACGTGAATTGGGTGTTTTAAAGAGGGTCAATGGGAGACCTCGGTGATTTCTTAGGGTTAAATTACCAGGAGAGCTATCGGGTTCTTTCAAAAGGGGATTAATGGAGGCCATGGTCGAGGGGAGATCTTGGGAGTCAGTTCCCAGGACAGCCCTCAGGGTCTTTTAAGGGGGGGGGGG
>NW_021681036.1:48715-48931 GCF_001412515.2 Diachasma alloeum
GTATGGTCAAGGAGAGATCTTGGGGGTTTCTTGGGGATAAGGTCCCAGTGCATCTGTCAGGATCTTTCTAGAGGGGATGGGGTCAGTGGTGTGTATGGTCAAGGGGAGATATCGAGCTTTTTTGGGGATCACTCTTCAAGGCAGCTCTCCGGGTCATTTCAGGGGGTGGCGAGTCAATGTAGGGGATGATCGTGGGGAGATCTCGGGGGGTTTTTG
>NW_021681036.1:49069-49304 GCF_001412515.2 Diachasma alloeum
GGGGGGGTCGATGGGGATAAGGTCAAGAGGAGATCTTTGAGGTTTTTTGGGGATAACTTTCCAGGGCAGCTCTCAGGTTTTTTTAAGCCATTGAACAACCTCACACTCTCCCACTCTTCGGAATTTGGTGGCAGTATGTGTGCGCAGCTGAGCATTTCTTATGGCGCACTGATACGTTGAGGGGCTCCCTACTCTCCTCACACCGATACCTTCGGTGACTTGCATTGTTCAATGG
>NW_021681036.1:49504-49767 GCF_001412515.2 Diachasma alloeum
GGGGGGGGGGGTCAATGGGGGGCCTGGTCAAGGGTAACATTCCAGGGCAGCTCTGAGGGTGTTTTAAGGGCGGGGGACAATGTAGGCTGTGGTCGAACGGGATCTCGGGGGTTTTCTGGGGGTATCTTTCCAAGGGAGTTCTCAGGGTTTTTCTAGGGGGGGATTAATGGGAAGTATGGTCAAGGGGAGATCTCGGGGATTTTTTGGGAGTATCTTTACAGAGAAGCTCTCAGGGTTTTCCGAGGGGCGGGCATGTTAATGAG
>NW_021681036.1:49910-50748 GCF_001412515.2 Diachasma alloeum
TACTTGATTGAAAAATATCTGTGGAATTCATCATTCGTGCACCATATTCAATTTNACAGAGAAGCTCTCAGGGTTTTCCGAGGGGCGGGCATGTTAATGAGGGGCATGGTCAAGGGGAGATCTCGGGATTTTTTCGAAATATTTACAAAAAAAAAATATTTGCAGTCCATGGGTTGATGAAGAACTTGGGTCACAATCCCGAATTACTTTTCTAATCAATCTTTCGATTGTATGTTTCGAATGTGAAATATCGTCTAAGAACCCCAGGAATCTCCTCTTAGCCATTTCCTCTGAAAATACCCTAGANAGTGCGTGTGGTTGTATTGCAGTGCTACCAACTCCGTAACAAAAAAATGATAGGAGTTTCTTTCATGTAGCTCATTAGGAGTTTTAGTAGGAGTTTTTCAGTAGAAGTTTTTTTCATGTAGCTCGTCACGTTTGTATTTTATTTAATGAATATGATTCGNTGGCGATCCCCCTAGAAAAATCCCCCTAGTTATCCCTTCAAACCTACTTTGAGAAATGTTCCCCAGGGTTCTCCGGAATTTCGTTCCAACCATACTTTCGAGATCTCTTGACCACACCCCTATTGACCCCTGGAAGTAACCTCAAAGAACCCCTCGGGATGTCCCCTTCATCATACACTTCTTGGCAAATCCTAGAAAGATCCAGAGAGCTATCCCTAAAAGTGATCTTCAAAATCACCCGAGATCTGCCCTTGACGATCCCCTTCATTAATCCACTCCAGAAAGACCCTCAGAGCTCCCCTGGAAAGTCAACCCCAAAAAACTTCCGAGATCTCCCCTCGAGTATACCTTTCATCAATACCCCCTCGAAA
>NW_021681036.1:51363-54365 GCF_001412515.2 Diachasma alloeum
ATGAGTTGAAAAACTCCGCGCCAAGAACGTTGGTCCTCCTTCTACTAATTTTTTATTTCATCAAGAATTTTTAAAAAATCCTCATTCGATTTGAAACAATTTCTCTTGTAGAAATCTGATTGTGCACTATTTTCGTTTATTCGACCTTGCTGACTTGGCTTTCTTTTTCATTTCTTTGTATTTTTCAAAAATTTCTACTTCCCAGTAAGAACCAGACAAAACTTTTTCTTGGCGCAGTTTTTTTACAAAAACATTTGTTTTTGTTTTTTTAGGAAGATTTCATTATTTTTTTCAAAATAAACAAGGAATCGTTTTTATATCCTGTAAATTTTTTCATTTTCAATTCAATTCGGCTCATTTATTTTTCACACGATAAATCATCTTTCCAATTAACAATCGAAGTAAAACAAATAGTTCTATTCCACAGTCGTTATTTGCACCAACTTTTAATTATTTATTCATTCAAGATTTTCCGACTGAATTTGCTTCTTCGAGAATTCATTTGTGCACGATACTTGATTGAAAAATATCTGTGGAATTCATCATTCGTGCACCATATTCAATTTGTAAATTCCCGAGCTTCCCTCCTTAGTGCGTGTGGTTGTATTGCAGTGCTACCAACTCCGTAACAAAAAAATGATAGGAGTTTCTTTCATGTAGCTCATTAGGAGTTTTAGTAGGAGTTTTTCAGTAGAAGTTTTTTTCATGTAGCTCGTCACGTTTGTATTTTATTTAATGAATATGATTCGGAGGTAGTGGAGGGGGTAGTTACTTCGTGTATAGATACACGGCAGCGATCGGCCTGATGTTTTGTACAATCGGAGTGAAAACTTTTCTTGGCCAATACGTTGCCGCGTATCTCGATCATCCATGATACTGCTCTCACCATTTTTCAACTGGATTAAGAAGGCATTGAAATATAGGCCTGATTTCATTACGATTGTTGATGATTCTTTCAGTAATGATGAAAAAGCCGGTTTTCTCTTTCAAATTACATAAACAATGTGCTGTAACTTAACAACGAATTGTGCGACCCCCATCATATCTCTTGATAGAATCAAGAGGGTATTATTATCACTTTTTTAAGCCATGACTAATTCTGTTTTGATGACAATTTTTCGAGTGATCGTTGAAAAATCCATGTTTGGAAAAATATCAATTTATTCGAATCTATGTGAAAAATTAAATTTTATTGGTGTCAATGAATAGACTTCATTAACATCCATATTCATAGAAAAATACATAAAATTCGATTGATTATATTCCTTATAAGAAAATTTTGAGAAAAAAATTAAGAAAACAGACCGCTGACATACATACATACATAAAAATCGTATATTAGGACTTATTAAACCATATTTAGTTACCCTAACCATAAAAAACAGTAACATAAAAAAGTGAAAACTTCAATTTCAGCGATTGCTTTCATCCGGAAGCAAAATTCATTAAAATCTATAGATTTTTATTGAAACCTAGGAACTTTTTACGGTTTTTGAGTTATTTTATCCCTTAGTTGAAAGATTCTAAAATATCTTCACGAAAAGGTCAAATGCCCCGAGCGGGGATCGATTTATCTTATCATTCTTCACTTGTAACTGTTTAAACTTTTTGGAATGAAAGTACTCTCAATGGAGAGGCTGAAAAATTCTCGAGTCTGAATGTAGTGGAAGACAGTCCACTCTGATCAACTCATTCTCGAGATATGGCAATAATCGTTTCCATTACTAAAATTTTTTTTTCTCTGAGAAATCATAGGTACCCACGTACGAAATGCCAGTGTTGAAGAAACGGGCCAAGCCTGGCACAAGCCTGGGCTTGCCAAGTCTGGGCGCCCAGGCTTGGACCGAGGTTCGGCCATCCCTGGGGACCAGGGCTTGAGTCTTGGGAGAAGGGCGGGTAACCGAGCCTTGGTTGACAGATCTGACCCAGCCTTGGCCGGACATTGGCATGCCGGAGCTCGATAACCAAGCCTCAGCCAGCGGTGGCCCGGAGCTTGGTCATTGGGCTCCAGACGTTGGTGTAACTGTAAGGGTCAAGTCGTAAGGGTGAGATGATGAGAATGGAATCATAGGGGTGGAATCATAGGGGTAAAATCTGAAGAGTAAAATTGTAAGGGTCAAATCTCAATAATGGAAAGGGGCGAAAAAATCATAAGGCTGACATTCTGAGGGTTGAATGGTAAGGGTGGAAACTTGAGGGTAAAATATTAAGGGTGTAATCGTAAATTATTACGAAAAGAAGAAGAATCGTCATTCAACAGTAATCTTAATTGTTACAATTATTATTGTAATTAATAATAATTATTATTATTATTCATTATTGAATTAATTTACCGATTAAACTGTAGTTGAATCACTTAATATTTCCATCAACTGAATAATAAAACATTCAAGTCGAAAAAAACCGAGATGGAATTAATATGGAAGATTTGAAGTAGAGGTTTTCCGAATTGCGCGGTAGACTAGTGGTTATATATAGGGCGTCGGATTAGTAGTCGTGAGGTCGTGGGTTCGAGCCCACGTTAGGGGGTAATATTTTAAGTTAACAAAATCGGTTTTTCAGCGATGATTGCGTTAGGGTTTGGTAGGTAGGGCACAATCAATACTAAAAATCATCCTAAAAAATGTTAATTATTTTGTTTTTGTTATTATTGATAATTGCCATGAACAGTTTGGCAGCCAGTGCGGCACCAGTCGCATGCCGGTATTGATTTTTTTTCCTCGTTGAACCTATTACGAATGCTGAGGAGTAATATTAAATTACTTGTATTTCAATCACCCATATTATCATATTCATGTAATTAAGTAATGTTTAATTGAGCCTGGCCAACGACTGGCAATCAACGCCGGGCCGAGATGGGCGCCCAGACCTGGCCCGATGTTATCATTCCAGGTTTCAACCAAGTCCGGCGCGGTCCCGGTTGAGGAACGGGTCCCGAAGTTCGGCAGGCCGGCCACCGGGCTTGGGCCAAGCTCGGCCCATTCGTTTTTTCGTACGTGGGA
>NW_021681036.1:54375-57299 GCF_001412515.2 Diachasma alloeum
AGTAGTATCTATTGCCGAGTAGCATTTCACGCCAGAAATTTCCCTAACTTTTGGTTGAAAATATTTTCATCACTGTTTTGTTAAAATTTCACCATTTTTGGAAATGCCATTTCCGTGGCTTCGTATTGCAGGGGATATGAGATTTTTCAGAATGATATTATTTTTAATGAATTGCTAGTGAAGTTTCCAACATCAATTCCACTCGCTTTGAATTGCTCTCAAATTGACATCATTCATTCGTTTACTCCATACAAATTCTTTCTCCAACAGTCAAGGGAATATTCGAGTTAATGAGTTGAGATTTGCATTCGAAAAGTAAATTTCATCATGAAATGGATCGTAATTGTATGAGATTTATGTGTTTCATAGTCGTTAAGGAGAGACTACTGTGAGTTTTAAAAGTCGCGAGCTATTGGATTGAGATTTATCATGCATTGAAGATGGATTACATATATCTAAAAATGAATAATTAGTGCAAAAAAATTAATTGTTGACGTGGATACATCTATGGTTTCAATGTGGGGAATCATTTTGGGAAACGGTCCTTATGTGCAGCGCCATCTACCGGAATTCTAGAAAATTCTAGACATTTCGAGGTAATTCAAGAAGTTTCTTGAAATTTCGAAGGAATTCAAGGAGTTTCTAAAAAAAAGAGAGAATTCAAGGAGTTTCTAGAAAATTCGAGAAAGAGGGAAAGAGAATGGACGTATCCACGTGCAATTACTGCTTTATCAAAGATACAGCCGCCTGCAATTTTTCTTATTGTTTGTTCGCTCCGCACATGCTTAAAATGTTCAAAACAGTCCAGGGCCTCCAATTCCTGCGCTACAGATGTTTTTTTCAAAATTTCGTGAAAAAATGTGTACAATAACAATTATGAATTAGTTTTTTAAAATATATTCTCGATTCTTTCAGAAACATATTTTGGGCCTTTTTACACGAATGGTGGAATTTTTGATTAAACAAAACGAAATTAGCTGTGTACGAGCCGAATTTTAAAAAACAAATTCGTAATTGCTATTGCACTCATTTTTTCAAAAATTAAAAAAAAAAAACCTTTGTAGCTCAAAAATTGGAGGCCGTGGACTATCTTTAACATTTCAAGCGTCTACGGGGCAAATAAACAATACACTAATTATGCGTTTTTAGACATACATTATCGATCTTCAACGTATGAGTAATCTCATTTCAATAGACCGCAACTTTCAAAACTCATAGTAGTCTCCCCTTAAAGTCTAAAAAATGTATACACATTTGCAGCTATGATAATCCGTGTTCGATTCCAAATCTAACCACGCGCATGAACCTAAAATTGTTATGCAATAAAACTTGCACACCCATTCCGAAGCAAACTTGACCTTTTTGTTTAAATGAAATTCACTTTTTAGTGATCGCTTCAGCATTCGATTCGAATGGTAATCGAGGGGTATAGGATTTTCGTAGCTCTACCATTGAAGAAAAGTTCTAAAAAGACCGCACACATTTCTACGAAAATCCCGACAGCCTTTCCAGACTTTTCTCTCTATCCGATGCCACCCCCCCTTATCCTTCTCCAAATCCGTTTTGGCTTCCAAAAAACCTACACCTGGTATCTCACTCTCCCATTCTTCCTCCTCTCCCCTTTTTAGTCGTTCTATTCGTTTTGCCCTGAAACGTGGAGCCACGAAAACGAGCACTCGGGGAGAGGCAAGACCTCGAGGTCGAGGAAAACGACTGAGAGGACCCGTGGGGGCTGACTCTTACGCACACGCGATGCACTCTGACTCTCGGGGGCTTGGGTTTTCCCTCCCTTAACGTACTGGGTAACTCTACCTTAATTTTTTTTTCTCGTCTTGGCACCTTCTCTTCGCCACTTTTAACCCCATCGATTCCTCTTTTACGGTATTTCTCGCTTATCGAGACGTCTACTGCAGGCCACAGAGCTAAAAGCCTTTCTCCATCCCTCTGTCATGCCAGTCTCTACAAGACGGAAATGGTTTTTCCGCGGTTTGACGCTTGAGGAAATCAGCTAAATTTCAACTCTGGACACGCATGCAGAAACGGGGGCTGGATGTATTCATTTGGCCATTCATCAGTTTTGGGATTCGTGGGGGGAGGAGTTGAACAAGTGGCATTGAAAGGTCGCCGAAATTTTCGGCTCAAAATGGTATAGAACCATGAGTTTTGTTCCATCAGTCGTCGAGATTTGACGATAATGGTCTTCAGCTATGATTTTTGTAATATTTAGAGGATTCCCACCACTCCACATGCATTGATAGAAAGAATTAGTTATTGTTAACAAATAGATTTGATTGAAGCCTAGGGTCTATTTGGTCTAACCAAATGTTCATTCGTTAATAGTTAACTAATGCATATTGGAAAAGCCTTGTGACTCGACTTTCACCTTTCAAGTGGACCATTCGTTAACTATCAACGAATATTTATTTGGTCATATTCAACTCTACCATTCATTAATAGTTGACAAATCTCGTTTGGAATAAATGAAGCAGTCTATCAATGTGTCTTAGGGATTTTCTACATGGAGAGAAATTTTTTAGAAAAATTCTAGTGCTAGCACGAGAAAAGAGACGCAAAGTGACGGCTAGGAAAAAATTCCAGTGCCGGCACTAGAAATTTTATTGGGAAAACTTGAATTTTTCCCCATAATTCTGTGAAAATTTCACAGAAATCCCCAGTAATTTTACCTTAACGGCACTAGAATTTTTCACAGCCGATTGTGATTTTTTCCAGTACTCGTACTAGAGCTTTTCGTAATCATACGCTGATAGAAAAAATTATTTTCATTAAAATGTTTCTTTCTATGAAGTATTATATACTTGAACCAATTGCAAATAAATAACATGTCACGGTGAATAGCAATTATTTCTTCTTGAGAATACATTCACTTGAATCAAATAAAACAGTCCTTGGCGTCAAGTCACATG
>NW_021681037.1:0-788 GCF_001412515.2 Diachasma alloeum
CAAGATAATGATTTTCAAAGGGTCTATCAGTAGAGGGGACTATTTGAGGATTACTTGTACATTGANTAGAGGGGGCTATTTGAGTGTTACTTGTACATTGCTGAAAGCAGTCTCGGATGGTCTCGGACGAGAGTAGCGATACGAGACTCGTTTAGTAATTAACAAATGAGTTTGTTAATTATTTTTGATTAATTGGAGGTTCCTTAGGTAGTAAGATAATGATTTTTCAATCGGCTATCGATAGAGGGAGGAATGGGGGGTCCCTTGAACATTGCGGAAACCAGTCTCGGATCGAGTCTCGGACGAGAGTAGCGATACGAGACTCGTTTAGTAATTAACAAATGAGTTTGTTAATTATTTTTGATTAATTGGAGGTTCCTTAGGTAGTAAGATAATGATTTCTCAATCGGTTCACGGCAGAGGGAGGAATGAGTGGTCCCTTGATCATTACAGAAACCAGTCTCGGTCGAGTCTCGGACGAAAGTAGCGAGACGAGAGTGGTTTAGTAATTAACAAATGAGTTTGTTAATTATTTTTTATTAATTGGATGCACATTGAGTTTCAAGAGAATGATTTTTCAATCGGCTATCGATAGAGGGAGGAATGGGGGGTCCCTTGAACATTGTGGAAACCAGTCTCGGATCGAGTCTCGGACGAGAGTAGCGATACGAGAGTGGTTTAGTAATTAACAAATGAGTTTGTTAATTATTTTTTATTGATTGGGGGTTCTTCGGTTCCTAAGATAATGATTTTTCAATCGGCTCACGGCAGACGGAGGAATGGGGGCT
>NW_021681037.1:1126-1285 GCF_001412515.2 Diachasma alloeum
ATTGAGTTGCAAGAGAATGATTTTTCAATCGGCTGACGACAGAAGGAGGAATGGGGGGTCCCTTGAACATTGCGGAAAGCAATCTCGGATGGAGTCGCGGACGAGAGCAGTTATACGAGAGTGGTTTATTAATTGACGAATGAGTTTGTTAATTATTTT
>NW_021681037.1:4616-4771 GCF_001412515.2 Diachasma alloeum
CACATACCCCGTCCACCGATAGACGCTCCAAAAATGTTTTTCTTGCTACTCAAAGCCCCTCTAACTATTCGGAAATGATTAAATAATTAATTTGCCAATTACATAACCACTCTCGTATCTCTACTCTCGTCCGAGACTTGATCCGAGACTGCTTT
>NW_021681037.1:5037-5316 GCF_001412515.2 Diachasma alloeum
AATATTCTGTCCGATACCTGCCTCACACTTTTACCATAATATTACGAGGTATCATCGATAATTTGCGTGAAAATACTTCGAATTATTTTTATTCGATTTAATACGAGACTTGGTCGATACTTGGCTTTGAAGCACTGCCACCGGTGACTGTCTCATTTTTGTTCGATTGATTCACGAGGTTCTCACGATACTTGACATTTAAATATTCTGTCCGATACCTGCCTCATACTTTTACCATAATATTACGAGGTATTATCGATACTTTGCGTGAAAATACTT
>NW_021681037.1:5326-9036 GCF_001412515.2 Diachasma alloeum
TTATCGATACTTTGCGTGAAAATACTTTGAATTATTTTTATTCGATTTTATTACGAGACTTGGACAATACTTTGTTTTGATACACCTTAGCGAATGACCACCTCACTCTTGTTCGATTGATTGACGATGTTCTTACGATACTTGACATATTAAGGCCCGTCTTCCACATCTGGTTACTTGTGAATTGACTTTTACGTTTTGCGGCCAATTCTGAAGCTCTATATCAAAATCTTCCCTGTCGGTAACAGCGGGAGTATCAGAAAATGATAATTTCCCAGGGCTCCATAGGCTCCAGCCGTTTCAGGTTGCATAATTTGAGGGCCCCAATATTTACAAAATATAAACATATGTACATGCAATAGTAACTGAATCAGTGGAAAGACGAACGAAAAAATGTCGTGAAAAAAAAAGCGAATTTACTGAAAAATTGAACTTTCAGAGAGTGGGGCGGGGGAGGAGGAGAAAATTGCCCTTGTGGCTAAAATGGAACTACCATTTTTTTCGGAGGGGGGAGGGTAAAATAACCCCCCACTTTTTTTCCCAACAATATTTTTGGCGGTACGCTGAAAAGGGGCGTTTGGGAGGGAATGCGTCCTCAATTTTTTTTTGTGGGGGGAAGTAAAATGGCCCTCAACTTTTTTCTCGCCACTTTTTATGGGAAGGGGGGGGGGAGAATAAGACCGTGTGGGTAAAATGGACCGGCAAACTTTTTTTCTCAACATTTTTGGGGAAGGGGGGAGAATACGACTGTGTAAGTAAAATGGACCACCAAAATTTTTTCTCTCAACATTTAAGGGGGCGGGGGAGGGAGAATAAGACCGTGTGAGTCAAATAGACCCCCATACTTTTTTTCTCTCATCATTTTAGGGGGGCGGGGCGAATTTGATCGTGTGGGTAAAAAGGCCCCAAACTTTTTTCTCGCAACATTTTAGGGTTAGAGGGGAGGGAGAATAAGACCGTGTGAGTCAAATAGACCCCCATACTTTTTTTCTCTCATCATTTTAGGGGGGCGGGGCGAATTTGATCGTGTGGGTAAAAAGGCCCCAAACTTTTTTCTCGCAACATTTTAGGGTTAGAGGGGAGGGAGAATAAGACCGTGTGAGTCAAATAGACCCCCATACTTTTTTTCTCTCATCATTTTAGGGGGGCGGGGCGAATTTGATCGTGTGGGTAAAAAGGCCCCAAACTTTTTTCTCGCAACATTTTAGGGTTAGAGGGGAGGGAGAATAAGACCGTGTGAGTCAAATAGACCCCCATACTTTTTTTCTCTCATCATTTTAGGGGGGCGGGGCGAATTTGATCGTGTGGGTAAAAAGGCCCCAAACTTTTTTCTCGCAACATTTTAGGGTTAGGGGGGGGGCAGAATAAGACCGTGTGTGTAAAATGGACCGGCAAACTTTTTTTCTCAACATTTTATGGGGAGGGGGGAGAATACGACTGTGTGAGTAAAATGGACCACCAAAATTTTTTCTCTCAACATTGTAGCGGCAGGGGGTGGGGGAGGGAGAATAAGACCATGTGAGTCAAATAGACCCCCATACTTTTTTCTCTCATCATTTTAGGGGGAGGGGGGGCGAATTAGATCGTGTGGGTAAAAAGGCCCCAAACTTTTTTCTCGCAACATTTTAGGGTTAGGGGGGGGGCAGAATAAGACCGTGTGTGTAAAATGGACCGGCAAACTTTTTTTCTCAACATTTTATGGGGAGGGGGGAGAATACGACTGTGTGAGTAAAATGGACCACCAAAATTTTTTCTCTCAACATTGTAGCGGCAGGGGTGGGGGAGGGAGAATAAGACCGTGTGAGTAAAATAGACCCCCATACTTTTTTTCTCTCATCATTTTATGGGGCGGAGGGGCGAATTAGATCGTGTGGGTAAAATGGCCCCAAACTTTTTTATCGCAACATTTTAGGGGAAGGGGGGGGGGAGAATAAGACCGTGTGGGTAAAATGGACTCCCAAACTTTTTTCTCAACATTTTAGGGAGAGAGGGGAGAATACGACTGTGAGTAAAATGGACCACCAAACATTTTTCTCTCAGCATTGTACGTGAGGGGGAGGGAGAATAAGACCGTGTGAGTAAAATAGACCCCCATACTTTTTTTCTCCCATCATTTTAGGGGGAGGGGGGGCGAATTAGATCGTGTGGGAAAAATGGCCCCAAACTTTTCTCGCAACATGTTAGGGGAAGGGGGGGGGAGAATAAGACCGTGTGAGTAAAATGGACCCGCAAACTTTTTTTCTCAACATTTTATTTAGAGGGGAGGGAGAATAAGACCGTGTGGGTAAAATGGCCCCANGGGGCGAATTAGATCGTGTGGGTAAAATGGCCCCAAACTTTTTTATCGCAACATTTTAGGGGAAGGGGGGGGGAGAATAAGACCGTGTGGGTAAAATGGACTCCCAAACTTTTTTCTCAACATTTTAGGGAGAGAGGGGAGAATACGACTGTGAGTAAAATGGACCACCAAACATTTTTCTCTCAGCATTGTACGTGAGGGGGAGGGAGAATATGACCGTGTGAGTAAAATAGACCCCCATACTTTTTTTCTCCCATCATTTTAGGGGAAGGGGGGGCGAATTAGATCGTGTGGGAAAAATGGCCCCAAACTTTTTTCTCGCAACATGTTATGGGAAGGGGGGCGGGGAATAAGACCGTGTGAGTAAAATGGACCCCCAAACTTTTTTTCTCAACATTTTATTGAGAGGGGAGGGAGAATAAGACCGTGTGGGTAAAATGGCCCCAAACTTTCTTCTCTCCACATTTTAGGGAGAGAGGGGGGAAAATAAGACCGTGTGGGTACAATGGACCCCAAACAATTTTTCTCTCATCATTTTAGGGAAGGGGGAGGGAGACTAAGACCGTAAAATGGACCCCGAAACTTTTTTTTTCTTTCAACATTTTTTGGGCGGAGTAGGGGAAGAGGTAAATGGACCGTGTGGGTAAAATGAGCCAGTTGAGAGTGCATAATTATCTGCCCCCGAAGAAAATTTCTTTGAAAAAGGGTTTGAATATAATTGTTGTAGCATATAATATGCCCTTTACGATTATTAGCATGAATGATTATTGAAAAATCTCGATAATTACTGCAAATCGACTTCTGACTATAGAACATGGAGATAAAAAATAAAATCTCGAAAACAAAGGTCACAACGGTCATGATTAGTGTTATAAGGGTCACAATGAGGGTAATCTGAGTCATATGAGAGTCATATAGAATCATATGAGTCATGCTAGAGTCGTAGGAGACTTATATGAGGGTCATACCACGGTCATATGGAGGTCGTATGGGGGTTGTATGAATCAAATGAGAGTCATATGATGATCATGTTGAGGTCTTATGAAGGTCATATGACAGACGTATGACTCAAAGGGAAGTAATATGGGCGTTAGCGGTGCAATTGCGTCAGATGACTCGTCTTTTGACGGTCATAAGACGAGACGTTTATGNTTTTTTCTCCCATCATTTTAGGGGAAGGGGGGGCGAATTAGATCGTGTGGGAAAAATGGCCCCAAACTTTTTTCTCGCAACATGTTATGGGAAGGGGGGCGGGGAATAAGACCGTGTGAGTAAAATGGACCCCCAAACTTTTTTTCTCAACATTTTATTGAGAGGGGAGGGAGAATAAGACCGTGTGGGTAAAATGGCCCCAAACTTTCTTCTCTCAACATTTTAGGGAGAGAGGGGGGAAAATAAGACCGTGTGGGTA
>NW_021681037.1:22535-23728 GCF_001412515.2 Diachasma alloeum
ATGAGAGTCATATAGAATCATATGAGTCATGCTAGAGTCGTAGGAGACTTATATGAGGGTCATACGACGGTCATATGGAGGTCGTATGGGGGTTGTATGAATCAAATGAGAGTCATATGATGATCATGTTGAGGTCTTATGAAGGTCATATGACAGACGTATGACTCAAAGGGAAGTAATATGGGCGTTAGCGGTGCAAATGCGTCAGATGACTCGTCTTTTGACGGTCATAAGACGAGACGTTTATGACAGCTGTTACAATTCCTCCTACCCTTCTATGCCCCTCATAATTTTTCGTGAAAAAATGACAGTCATTTTTCATCGACACAGATGCAACGTCATTTTTTTCTTCATCGATTTTGATTTGAATTCATTTCGCATTACCCTCGTGCGCGTGTCAGAATTGAAATCACGATAATTTTTCATCTCTATGGATGGAACAAATTTTTTCATTTCTGACCGTCACAAATCAGAAATCAGTTACGGCGGTCATTATGTATCTATTTACATGATATTTCAACAATTTGCTTTACAAATTATTTACGACTATCATTTTCAGTACGAAATTTGTGCGTAACATACAAGACTATCATTTTCTGGTCATATGACGCGTCCTCAAAAATGACATATGGTCATAAAAGGGTCACATTGATGCCTGTCTGATGGATTCCTAGATATTCCAAGAATGGTTTTGGAATGCCTATCTGAGAACATCTCTTTTCAGGGCGACTTAGTGCGTATAACGTATTCATTTTTGGCACAACGTACGTCAAGTGCAGAGGTCGTACGTAAAGAAAATTCTTGTGCGTAAACCTAAACACTTCACATTTACTTTACATCACGGTGTGTGGTGAGTGAGATTCAGCGAAGGCGGTGCTTGTGTATCGATTGCAAACGCCCAGGTAAAAAAATAATCACCAGGAACCATAGACCTTTTTGTGAAGTTCACGCCTCATTCCATCACACGAGCCCTCTAATTCTTGATTTGACGGCTTGCCATACAGTACAATGTCATTTCAACGCCCAGACAAGCGACGCAGCCAACTACGGCTGTTCAAAAATTCATTGGCTCGCTCAATTGTTGAGGTAGTGTAGCATCACAATGAATTTTCCATTCAGCAAAGAGGATTCGTTAAGAAGGAAAACCTAAATTTGTAAATTTATAATGGATCATAGATAAACTGACAATAACA
>NW_021681037.1:23806-24228 GCF_001412515.2 Diachasma alloeum
ATGTGTATAAGAGACAGAACTACGGCTGTTCAAAAATTCATTGGCTCGCTCAATTGTTGAGGTAGTGTAGCATCACAATGAATTTTCCATTCAGCAAAGAGGATTCGTTAAGAAGGAAAACCTAAATTTGTAAATTTATAATGGATCATAGATAAACTGACAATAACTAAGGTTTTTTGACTAATTAAATAGTTTTACGGAGTTGCTAAAATATAATCGTGACTGCTCTAAACCTAATGGATTCCATGGTAGAGGGAAACTTGGAGAAAAATATTATGAAAATAATGTCTGCGTGAGATTCTGATCAACAGCAGGAAAACGAGATGACTATGAGAGAAGGAGGAAAGGAAGTATGTGAAAACGAGTATTGAGAAGGATTTATGGAAATAAATGACGCGTCAATTTTTTGATTCATTACATCT
>NW_021681037.1:25023-26742 GCF_001412515.2 Diachasma alloeum
TCCAGAGAATGTTGCAATAACAGGAGAGGTCGAAATGCGTAAAGACCTTCCGTAACTTCGCCTATTATCCGCCACAATATATCGAAATGATCGGATTCTAATTCTGCACGACCCTGTAGAATATTGATTTCGCGATCACTCAGTTCATATGCGATTAGACCTTCCACAATTGATCGATTTTCTTCTTGATTTATGCTGTCATCGAATTCCGGAAAATGTTGAGAACTTTCCAGATCACCATCATTCCTATTTTCGCAGTGAACCTGAGAATGATGGTTTTCTCCAAAATTCTCTAATTCCTGATTATTCTCGTTATCATCCAAAGTCTCGGTTTGCTCATGAGAATTCCTACTTGCTGCTACCTCCGCAACAGAAGGCTTCTTGGTGCGTTTGCCATCCCGTAAGGGCATATTCCTCATCCTTCTACTGTCTACAATCTCTGGGATCATGAAATCTTCATAGAAAGTACGAAGCTTTGGAATCATCGTTTCTCGCCAAAATACCTCGTCGCTCTTGACATCGACAGATATCCAGGTTTTGGACGTAGCAATCACTAACCGACAGGAGTTCTTCTCTGTTATTGCCAAACTTCCTACAATCTCAAAATAGAGTGGATTGTTGCGATTCAGTTCTCTCAAGTCGTTGCCGTCGTCATCCTTACCAACTAGCTTGAATAGCTTGTGGAGACCTGATTTGTCAGTGTTTATCGCTTCATCGACTGTTTTGTCTCGAATATTGAATGGACAATGAATAATGACGATATCACCATTCGGTAACATACCGTCAGGTTTGCAATCTAAAAATTTGAATTCGCGATGGATGAATAGACCACATTTCATCAATCTTTGTATTTCTCGAGTGATCCGATCCCCCACAGATTGCTCGTGCTCTTGGATGGCTTTTTTCCGGATAGGAGGATACAGAATCTTTGCAACTATTGGAGCAGTTGGTGTCGTTTTTCTCATATTGCATACCTGCCCGAAGTGTTCACTGCAGAGGATTCTCCTCTGCTTCATAGCTAGTAGATCGAGATCATGACGAGTATCTTCTTCAATCTGTACACGATTATCATTCCACTGTTCTAAAGTGCTCAAGTGAGCTCGTATAGATTCGTCATAGTCAGGCAGGGCCAAATCTGGTTTTTCAGGATTTTTACCATAATCAGGAGACTTGTCCATCAAATCCATTTGACCAGAGGCAAGTTGTGGGGATTTCTTACTTTTACGGTATCTCCTGTTCAAAATATTCTTCTTTCGCCTCTGCAGTTCCATCCCCTGGAGTAGCGCAGGTGGTTCTTTCCCCAATTTGAGATGGAAAATGCTTCCAATTGCTTGAGTAGAAAATTGAATCACAGTCATTGCTATGCGAGAGGGATACACTCCTCTGAACTGAACATTTACACCCTTGTGGTAATTATATTTAGCCAAAAGAGCGTTGAATGACTCAGCATAATTTGTTGTTTGGTCTTCCAATAAATCACTGGCTTTGTGACTCCATTTTCGCCTCCATTACTTCCTTCAAGCGTTCATACAATCCATACCTCTTGAGAGCGGGAACCAAGTTCACCTCACTTTCTTTACCCTGCCCATCGCAGAAGTATTGAGCACATGCTTCATGGTTCCCAAAGACGTGATCAATAATATTGAGGATATCTTTCTTCAACTGCATTTCTTGTTCTTGTTGCTCGATCTCTTGTCTTTTCTGATAACGAGATGCTGC
>NW_021681037.1:27568-34960 GCF_001412515.2 Diachasma alloeum
TTCCAAGCTAACGACTTCAATCTCTGGGCTTCTTCTGATCGACCTGGCTTGAAAGCTAGAATCTCCCTCCTGATTTCGCCAGTACGGGCTCGACCAACATGAAGGTTACAGTCAACGTTTTTGACTGAAGCGATATCATCATTAGGGTTTGCCTACACAACCCGAGCATGAACACTGCCGTCACCATCTCCAATTAGCTCAGTATACATAAAAGGCCATGATCCTTTCTGCTATTCTTGAAGTGTTCTGCAATGATGGCACTCTCAACAGGCAAAATGCTCTGATCTACTAGCCAATTCTTCTAGCACCTATGGTCGTGGGGTGGGAGAGTACCATTCTCAATCCGCTTACAACGATAGCAATATCGATTCCTGTATCCCGCAAACAGAACTTTTTTGGTCNTCTCCCTCCTGATTTCGCCAGTACGGGCTCGACCAACATGAAGCTTACAGTCAACTTTTTTGACTGAAGCAATATCATCATTAGGGTTTGCCTACACAACCCGAGCATGAACACTGCTGTCACCATCTCCAATTAGCTCAGTATACATAAGGCCATGATCCTTTCTGCTATTCTTGAAGTGTTCTACAATGATGGCACTCTCAACAGGCAAAATGCTCTGATCTGCTGGCCAATTCTTCCAGCACCTATGGTCGTGGGGTGGGAGAGTACCATTCTCAATCCGCTTACAACGATAGCAATATCGATTCCTGTATCCCGCAAACAGAACTTTTTTGGTCCATGGACAAATACCAACGGCCATCCCTGAATCAGATCTGCCTTTATTACCGTAAGACCGAACAGACCAGGAGCGATCCGTGACCATTGGGCAGGTTGGAATCCCATTGATAATTCGTCCCATTTGCCGAGCTATAGTGCACACTTCAATGCCATTCAGCTTCATCTGTTCATCAGCAATCTCTACAAATATGTCGTCGATTTCAACGCTCAATTTTTCATACTTATTATAGCTTGGACAATGAATTGAAACATTACTCGTCCATTCTTGCAATGTTGCGTGTCCTTTACCAATCAAATGTGTTGCCACTACAACGGCTCGATTTATGTCCAAATGATCATCTTCCAGTACTTCAGACCAAAGCTCGCTCTCGACTCCACACATTTGACATCTTAGAATAAATTTGGTCCTGAAACCATCATGCATGACTCCGATTAGTTCCTGATCTTCGATACCACAATCGAACGGGGCGTGGAGTTTGCTTTTAAATTGCTTCTTCAACTGTCTTAGAATATGAGAAAATTTGACAATACAGCGGGCGTGAGGATCAAAATCACTTGATTTCTTTCTTGATTTCTTAGCTTGATTTTTAGGGATGGACTCCGATGAATCCTGTGGACGATTGCTATCACCAGCGGTATCAATATTTAGTGGCTCATTATTCACGCCATTTTCGTTAGCGATGGGAATTATATGTCCCTGACAGTTATCTGATGGTTCTCTGAAACTATCCTCAACCCTTCGGTCATCTTCGCCAAGCCGATCGAGAGGGGGATCAACAATAGTGTCCATTAACTCGCCATATTGATTACTAAATTCTCCTGATATTGAATGACGACTATCTTGATCGATACCTGGCGAGTTCTCTGGCTCTCCATGCATGTCATTTCCCTCTCCTTCTGCGTAACTGAGAGGTACCGGAAACGATAGTCGGTGATGGCTCTCACCTAAAGTACTTTCTGGAGTATTATGCCCGATCTCGTCTTCGAAGTCCATGATCAAGCATTCCTCCGTGATACCTTGTTCGTCAGCCCATAAACCATCAGAGAAAGTGCTATTTGAGTATTGCGTTCTGGTTTCAGAGCTCTGGGAGGAGGGACTCATCATTCTCGAGTAATCGTGATCTCGATAAAACACACTCGTCCGTTCTGAGGAATATCTACCTCGGCCACTTCCGATTGTTGCAATGCTACCACTATCAGATCGTTCTTCTGAATGCATTGATCTACTGTCTCCTTTCGCTACACTCTCACTTACAATCAACGCCGGTAATCCGCCGATCATGAAAGAATCTTGGCTTTCTTCGCTCTCCCCTGCAATTTCCACAGTATGCAGGACACGTGTGAATCCAATTCTGGCGGCCAATCCAGAGTCAGCTTTCAATAAACCTGGGCGCAGGATAGTTCTCTGTGGATGGGCAGCGGGAGTTCCTGAACTATTTTTGAAGTCTCCTCCAGTCGAGGAAGCGTCTTCACTAATTGCTTGTCCCGCACCATTCCCCGTTAGCGTTGCTGCGATTCTGTCGCAAGCTACAGTTGTTCCACTAAATTGATTCACATTGGACTGATAGCTTTGTTTATCTCTAATTGATGCTGATTCTTCATTAGCATCGTCGTCAACATCCATAGGCTGTGAATGTTCACCCAGGTTTTCCATATAGTGTGTCTCAGGATTATGGTTTTCCGCTTCGTACTGGTGATTGGAGGTATCATCGTTAGTTATGTTGTCCAATAAATCAGCCTCGGTCAGACCTGACCTCAAAATCCATGATCCTCCTGCACTGCTGCCTTGGGAGTCGAGAGGTGAGCACGATAGATTAGAAGCAGTTCGGATTTCTACGGCATCTCTGGATTCAGATACTATATCTTCCCGAGCAAATGTACCTTGCCCATTGGTGTCTTCCGCAGTGTCGCTTCCGAGTTCGGATCTTTCCAGGGTTACTCCATATTGACTATCGAAAGAAATGTTCATACTTACCTGTTCGTCTGTCATGTAGTCATCATGGGCCTCAGTAGTCGCCCCACTTCCTTCAACTGGGACAGGAACTGTCTTCTCCCTATAATAAAAAATTTACACCCGATAAAAAGCTGGATTGGAAACTACCAGTGGAATGTGAATGTTAGGCAGTGTTTACGTTACTATTGAGAAACAAAGCCTTTTATATTTTGTCAAGTTCTTCGGGAATGTATGTATCAGAGAAGAATGGAAACAAGTACCCTTTGCTCTCCGTTAGCCTGCTATGATATCATTACCATTGTAGTTCAAATTATTGTAGAAACGGACTAATAGCAGACTGTGAACGACAGATGCCTCGATTAGGATAATAATTTCATTGATTAGTAGTTTTCAGCGAAAGAAGCGAGCCTGAAACGAGGATTCTTTTTTCTACTATAATATAGCCAGTATTACCGACTCATTTAGAATCTCTTTTTTGCCATGTCTCAAATTTCGAAAGCAGTAAAGGTAATTGTTGACGACATTGCGATTAAATGCATGAAATATTTGACGAAAAGCAAGTCCTTTCAGACCTGAGATCTTCTATCGAGTTATTGGGAGAGCTGTCATTTCTAATTCTCTCTTCATACTATCAATCCCTCTTATTTCACACGAATCTTAAAATAGAGACGAAAGAAACCTGCTGCACTGCTTAAGATGAAAATTATATGGACGATTCAGTGCGTAAATAAATAGAAAAAAAGATGGAGTTTCTACAGAACAATTCACATTGGACATCTATTTTCCTGCCGGACCATCATCGCTCTATCGAAATCTCTCCACAGTAATAGAAGAACCTTTTACTAAAGAAGAACCTCGTTACTTGCATCAAGAAGCTCATGACTCGAGAACTGGTAAGGAAACAAGACCTTAAGCCGATAAAGAATATGTTCAAAATAGTTTGTGCTTGTCCGAAAGATGAGGGTCAATCAGTTCTAGGGTTGCCGCGATAGACGACAGAAACGAGTCAAGACAAGAGAACTGTGAGACAATACGATCCAAATGATCAACTTTATTGTTATCGCCAAAATAGAAAAGACGAGAGAGATATCACGACAGACGATATATATCGACGAGAATCGGTGCCGTGAAGAAGGAGGATAGTGAAATGGAAACGATTTTTCTCAAGTAAGATTGCCATTGGAACGCTTTTCATATCCGTCGTAAATTGCTAAACTAGGATAAGTGTTTTTCGCTTGGGCTCGGTTATCGATGAATATCTTGGACATAAAGAAAGATAGCGATCCCATGAGAATCTTTTGTAGACAGCAAAATGTCAGCTACAAAAAAAATTGTTAATGAAAATTTCTCTATCTTCCTTCATTTGCAAGATATTCCTCGATAACTGGCCCTCCGCTGAAAGCACTTATCGTAGTTAAGCAATTCACAACAGATATGTGTACCCTTAAAAAAATGAGAAAAACCACCAGACTAGAAGCGAAACGGGTCAGGCAGAAGTGTAAATTTCGAATAAATTTTTTTTTTTCATTCAAAAACGACCTTGCATCACCGTTTGTATCCTATTCCAGTGGATGAGGTCTCAACTTGTTCGGAAGGCTCCACGGCATGAAGCTAGGGATCCGTTTCTTGTTGGGCTCAAGAGATCCTGAGGAAAACGTTTTTTTTCCTTCCAAATGGAAGCATTGTAATCAATGATTTTTTCCATCTCCCAATTTTGGCTGGAAATGATGTAGAATGTCATGAAACGTGAAGATCTGATGTTTTTAGAAAATGTATGGGTGTATGTCCGCATGTGTGTGTCGATTTTGTGGAAAATTTTTATAAATTTGAACGAAAAAAAGGCTAAAGTTGAAGCTACAAATCTGAAATTTTGTCATATAATTGGTATTACTTGGAAGCATTTTGAGGCGCAGTTTCAGCTCAATCGGTCCAGTTGTTTCTGAGATATAGAAATTTTATAAAAATCTTATTTCAATAATATCTCAAAAATTACATATCCGAATTGAATGTTGTTGACGTCAAAATTTTCCTTGTGATAATATCTATCTCAAATCAAATCATAATATTGCTACATAACTAAGGTAAGTTTGTTAATAATTAGCATTTTTTTTACCGGAAAAAATAACTCACCCACGAAAATTGCCTACAAAATCAAGATAGGAAGTCTTAATTTAGTTAGATTGTAACTCTCATAGTATTCCACAATGAGTTCGTGAGTAGGCAAAATCGGATGAGTAATTTACAAAATATTCAACTTTTCGTGAAAAACTTGTATGCTCAATATCTCTTAAACTATTGGTCCGATTTGCTTTTTTTTTCAAATAATTCCTCACGGTATCTCCTATGAAGATCAATCTAAATATGCATACCCTCCCATACAAAGGTTTCGAGATATCACCGTTTTTATAATTTTTTCAATTAAAAGTTGACACTCCGTTGGTCGCACCAAAGTTACGAACGTCATAAATCGTGTTAAATCGGCATAGTGATGAATTTGAAAGATCTAGGAAAAATATGAAAAAAAACAGCAGTGATCTAGATCGTATACTTGAAAAAGTTGCGTGAAATTTTTAATCCTCAGTGTTACCTTCAATTATATATTCAAGCTCAAAGTTGGCATGTTTTTCAGAAAATTCGCCTTATGCACGGTACATCGCCCGGAGTGTCGGCATAAAAATTTCAAAATCTTACTGCCCATCTTATTTTCGCTGAAAATTTTCATTGATAGGGCTTCTAGACACTTCAAACTGAGATGTCAAATTTTTTCCAATTTTTCTGAGGCTTTCCTGCAGTGTCATTTTAAAAATTGGAAAAAGTGCGGCGCGACGCTCTTCGCGCGACCAATGGAGTGTTAACACGCCGTTGGCACTCCGTTGTGGTGTCGATAATACGCGTAAAACTTGGCCTAAAAATATAAGATTCTGGCTATTAATTTGCATGATTGCTCCACACTTGTTTCCACAATCGATTAAGTACATCCTGGCGTGGAGCAATTCATCCAACAATTTTTTTTTCTGAAAAATCACACATCGTCATTTTATCAATGAATTGCGTCTCGGCATGACTTGAAAAGTCACATAACAAAAATTTATGTACTTTAATCTTCCATATGATGTAATATTTGATGGAATGGCATAGGTGGGACAGAGACAGAGATTTTTCCACAAGTGGATTACTCATTTTCATCATTGTTATGAAATTTTCAGGGACTTCACTCAGATGATTTATAAATATGATAAAAACCCATCTGTGTGTATGCGTGTGTGTGTGACCGGGTATATTGGAATTGCTTCCATTCGGAAGCTTATTACTAATGAAATTGGTAGAGAAAAATAAATATATACTAATAACACATGAAATAACGGTCACATGGCTTCTGCCGTAGAAGTCAGGCACTCCGGCGCAATCGATAACGTGCTTGCCTACTGTGCGAGAGGTGGTGAATTGGATCCCAATGTTCGGAAAAAAATTTTCACGTCAAAGTATCTCCCTATGATTCCGGCCTGTAACAACAAATTCTGTGTTCTCCGCCGTACCCATTATGAGGTATCAAAAGTTGACACAGCCCAAGCATCACAATCGAATTTCGTCAATTGCAATGAAAAGAGGAAGTTTTTCACGAATTTATTATAATAATTTTTATTTCATCTCATTTCATTTTTTTTTTTTGTTTTTTAAGGCTGTGTCAAGTTTTATCATCTGACACAGCTCACCATAAATGAGAATTGATTGTGTTTTTCTGGGGATTGAAATANTAAAGTATCTCCCTATGATTCCGGCCTGTAACAACAAATTCTGTGTTCTCCGCCGTACCCATTATGAGGTATCAAAAGTTGACACAGCCCAAGCATCACAATCGAATTTCGTCAATTGCAATGAAAAGAGGAAGTTTTTCACGAATTTATTATAATAATTTTTATTTCATCTCATTTCATTTTTTTTTTTTGTTTTTTAAGGCTGTGTCAAGTTTTATCATCTGACACAGCTCACCATAAATGAGAATTGATTGTGTTTTTCTGGGGATTGAAATATGAGCAAACTCAAAAATGAGGAGGAAGAGTTTGCTCAACACTCATCGTTAACAAAAAAAATCATTTATGTGAAAAAATGGAGATCGGTTGAAGCAATTGAAAATTTTTTTTTTTTTTGAAAATCTGGAAAGTAAACAAACTCAAGAATATGATGCAGATGACCCATGACTTATTCATTAAGTTTGCTCACCACCCCCCCAGTATTGATACATAAAATTATATTGCAGCGTATTTTTGTGTTTTGGAGCCTGAGCAAACTCCATGACATAATGGAGGTGACACATGATTCGCTCATGGAGTTAGCGTCACCTCCATTATATTATCGAGTTTGCTCACTCCTGAAATCAGCAAAATAAAAACTTGTACATTAAAACAAAAACCATCCTGACTTCCCTTCTGCAAAAAAAAAATTATTCATCAATAATGAGGGGTGAGCAAACTCCACGAGCGAATCATGCGTCACCTCCACCATGTTATGAAGTTTGCTCAGGCTCCAAATCACGAAAATACGCTATATCTTCGACCCGGCACTTCATTCATCAACACAGGGGTGCGCAAATTCTATGAGCGAATCATGTGTCAGCTCCACCATGTTATCAAGTTTGCTGAGGCTCCAAATCACGAAAATACGCTGCAATATAATGTTATATATCAATACTGGGGGGG
>NW_021681037.1:35950-39539 GCF_001412515.2 Diachasma alloeum
CAAAGCCGTCTGTCTATAACCGTTTGCGCGAAATTGACAAAACACCATCATTCTGGTTGTTAGGACTATGTAGTTTTTTTATAGGTGAAGAACTGTTACAGACAGGCCATTTTCGGTGGTTGCATTGGTTTCCTAAGCTCAAATACTCCCGAGAATAACACAAAAACACGAAAAATCCTTTTTTTAAGCTATAGGATATAGGCTTCTCATTTTTTTTCAAATTTCCAAAAATCTCGATAATGACCCATGCGACTATGGTTTTCCATGTATTTTTTCCCGGTGAATCCAATCAGCACGACCGGAACCGTCTATCTATTACCGTTGGCTAGATATTGACAAAAACCATAATTCTGGTTAGGACTATGTATTTTCTTTATAGGTGGAGAAATGTTATAGCTAGGGCATTTCCGTTGATTGCATTGTATTCCTGAGCTCAAATACTACCCACAACAGCTGAAAAAAACCCACACACCCAAAACATGCAAAAACCGGCCAAATAGGAAATTTTTTTTCGGTTTATTTTTCCATGAACTCCTTACAATTTGTCTAGTGGATGGAATGGATAATATAATGTCGATGAGACCTACAACTTGATGTACCGAAAAGGGAGAAAAAGAAAGAGAGAGAGAGAGAGAGAGAGAGAGAGAGAGAGAGAGAGAGAGAGAGAGAAACCCCATAAGATGAAAAAAACGGGAGACGGAAAGAATTGATCAGAAAAAACAAATAGTCCTTACGCCCACGACAATCCTGTAAAATTGTTAGGTCGCGTCGAGAATGTCAGTGGGTTTTGTTTTTTGGGTCGCTCATCACGAATCTGTCGGTTACTTTTCCTAAAACTTGTCCCTTCAATTGTTATTAACAATTTTAATTGTTTAAAAGGCTTTATCTGGCAAACTATGACAGATATCGGAAAAATGTTGAAACAAAAGATATTTGATATGTAAAAATACTCATTTTTTGTTTTATACCTTTTCCCCCTAATTATGATAGATACGGAGTTATCGGGGGTGGCAGCGGAGCGAGCGTCGCGTGAGTATTCGCGCAGGGTGTTGGCGCGCTCCGATGCGTTTATCGGGACACCCGATGTAGATGGAGCAAGATAGTTGAAATGAAAAATATTTGCAATCAAATTTCCCATATAATTGATCTTTAGTCATTTTTTCCTACAATCAGTAGTTGATGAGATATTGACGCCATCATGCTGCGTGATCGGGCAAATTACCTAGAATGCTTTTGTTTATTGTTGTTTAACGGGTAAACAATTGGAGATACAGGCAAAAATGTCGTATAATAGTTGATCCCCCATAAAAAATACCCATTTTTGATCTTTTGGTCTTTGGCCTGATCTCCATTATTTACGGAGATAGAGCCCGTTGTAATACTGATAGTTGTTGCCCCCCACGACAGTCCTATGTAAACTGTTAGGTCGCGTTGTCAATGTTAGTGGATTCTATGTTTTTTGGGTCGCTGCTCACGAATCCGTCGGTTGATTTTCCAAAAAATTGTCCCTTCAATTGTTATTAACAATTTTTAGTGTTTGAATGACCTTATCTGGAAAACTATGACAGACATTGGGAAAATGTTCAGACAAAAAATGTTACCACGATTATGTAGAACAACTTTTGTTTTATGTTGAATTCGCGTAAGTCGCTTAGTTAAAAAGATATAAACAATTCAATAGTTTGCGCGGAGAGAGCGCGCGGCCCGGCCGCTAGTGACACAGGACTGTCGTGGGGGGCAACGACTCTCAGTATTACAACGAGCTCTATCTCTGTAAATAATGGAGATTAGGCCAAAGACCAAAAAATCAAAAGTGTTTATTTTTTATGGGGGATCAACTATTATGCGACATTTTTTCCTGTATCTCTAATTGTTTACTCGTAAAACAACGGTACACAAAAGCGTTCTCGGTAATTTGCCCGATCACGCAGCATGATGGCGTCAATATCTCATCAACTACTGGTTGTAGGAAAAAATGTAAAAAAATCAATAATATGAGAAATTTGATTGCAAATATTTTTCATTTCAACTATTTTTCTCTATCTGCATCGAGTGTCCCGATAAACGCATCGGAGCGCGCCAACACCCTGCGCGAGTACTCACGCGGCGCCCGCTCCGCTGCCATCCCCCGATAACTCCGTATCTATCATAGTTAGGGGGAAAAGGCATAAAACAAAAAATGAGTATTTTTACATATCAAACATCTTTTGTTTGAACATTTTTCCGATATCTGTCATAGTTCGCGAGATAAAGCCTTTTAAACAATTAAAATTGTTAATTACAATTGAAGGGACAAGTTTTCGGAAAAGTAACTGACAGCTTCGTGATCAGCGACCCAAAAAACATAAAACCCACTGACATCCTCGACGCGACCTAACAATTTTACAGGACTGTTGTGGGCGTAACGACTAAAACCCACACACCAAAAACAGGCTAAAATCCCCCCAAATTGGAAATTCCCCTTGGTCTATTATTTCCATGCCCCCCTTTTGCCAGGATTGAAATAGATCAGATTGACTTACTTTTTCGGTGCGACGTTTAGTCGACAAATACAGCCTCGCCTTCTTTTTTTCATCGTTTCCATCCTTTTTCGACTTCATAGTATTTGTTATTCCACTCAGTTCACTGGGGGTTGTTAATTATACACTGCACACGCGTCACAATAAAATTTATTCACATAAAACACTGAAACCATCCTGAATGTCGACGTGAATAACGTTGTTTATGAATCGTCACTCCGAAAACTGACGAAATGTCCAACTGTGCCGGCACAGCAGGTCCCAACTTTGCATCGACCAATGATCGCACGGAACCCCAGAATATTCCCCATTCCTTTTCCAACTTCCGGTTCATTCTCGCGTTGAATCAGCCAGTGCGATGGAGAGTTCATAAACAATCGATGAAAATGAGAGGTAAGTGTTCTACTGTATTTTTTTATGTCTATTTCATTAGTTTGTCATCTCAAGTAGAAGAATTTACATATATTTGTTTCGTCCACGTATAATAATAGCAGTAGAGAAGAGTAAAAATGTTGAAATGTCATCACTTGTTAAAGAATTAGGTTGGGAATGAAAAGAAAAATAGGGTTATTCGTTCAGTTTCATTGCAAAGAGTATTCACCTTGAATTACTTTTTAATCAATAAAAAATGTCTCCCAATCGCAGTTTACATTCAGGCTAAGAAATATGAATTCTCTCGTATTGTTAGGTACTTGAGTGACGATTTGATCTTTATTTATTTATTTTTAATTCCTTGATAACGAGCAGATCAACGGTGGAGGGGCGGAGGTAGGAGGACCTGAAATCTTGAACCCTGAAATGATTCGATTCATTCCGGCATTCGTGATTCAGCATCTGGGCAATGTGAGTTCTATATAAATAAATTTTTTTCTTTACTTCTAACTAGAAAAAACTGATATCTATCAGCGTATAGAGTGAAAAAAATTAACTAACCATTTGTTTATTATAGTGAATAATAATATGTGGACATTGAGGTTTTAGGGTTCTAAGGGTGACAAAAGTCTGAAAATTTGAGAGTACCTTCAGAGGACCCGCAGATAAGTTTCTCACCCCCCAAATTTGGAAAAAAA
>NW_021681037.1:44923-45420 GCF_001412515.2 Diachasma alloeum
AACTGAGCTCTGCTGCGAGTTGATGGTCGCGACATCTTGCGGGGTTTGCAGGCATTGATTTCGACAGCTGATCGGTTCATCTCTGCCTCAACTAATAGCGGGCGTATTTTTCATGTAATCGGGGTGAAAAGTGATGAAAAAAAAGAAGAATAATGGTTCACATGTCAGAAATTACTTTTCAAGTGTGCTTGGTGTTTGTGGAAATTATAATTAGTGGTTTTCCATTTGTATAATTTGTCCGCCATATTGAGCGCGTGAGACACGCTCTCAAGGGGGGCATCTAGGGTATTATGAGCTCCGCATTATTTGCATAATTATGACCTTATCACATCTTATATGTCTTTGAGACCTAATTTCTGACACGGCGACGCTAATGATCTTTTATTTGAGTCCAAGGTCATATTTTATCACGCGTTGTATCGATCGTAATCAGTGTAGGCGTGAGATGGAAAATAATCTAGGGAAATGGGGGGAATCTAGGGAAAAAATAGAAAAAA
>NW_021681037.1:45598-46106 GCF_001412515.2 Diachasma alloeum
GAAAATTTTCCTATTCTCTGGACAATTCAAAGAAATTCTCCAGTTTTCTAGAAAATTCCAAAAAAAGCGTGGGTTTTCGAGACAGCTCTAGATCATTCTTAGATGTTCGAGAAAATTCTAGTAAAATTCTTTGATTTTTGACAAAATTAGAGGGGGGCGGGGTAATATGGACATTCGGGGTAAAATGGACACTCAAAAATTTGCGATTTTTTTTTTTCAAAATTCAAATTTTTGAAAATCGTTTCATTGGGCATTATGGACACCTGATAAATCTGTATGGGCGGGACTAAAATGAACACTCAAAACATTTTCAATAATTGATTTTTAAAAATTGCTTCTTGGCAAAGTCTACAACTGAGAAATTATTCAAGAGTGGGGTAAATTGGATATCCGAAAAATTTGGTTCTATCCAAAAATAAAGAAAATTTTTAAAAGACATTTTCCAACAGAATCGTATCGGTATCGTTTTATAAAGAAAAATTAGAGTTGGGAAAGATATTAACAAACA
>NW_021681037.1:46120-46706 GCF_001412515.2 Diachasma alloeum
TAAAATGAACACTCAAAACATTTTCAATAATTGATTTTTAAAAATTGCTTCTTGGCAAAGTCTACAACTGAGAAATTATTCAAGAGTGGGCTAAAATGGATATCCGAAAAATTTGGTTCTATCCAAAAATAAAGAAAATTTTTAAAAGACATTTTCCAACAGAATCGTATCGGTATCGTTTTATAAAGAAAAATTAGAGTTGGGAAAGATATTAACAAACAAACTTCGACTCTATTAACTCGACTCTAATTCTCTTACATTCTCTTTAATTCTCTTTAAATTTTACATTGAAGTTTGAAATATAAAGTAGCTTTGAATTTCCTGTTTTACTCTTTGAAATAACTTTGAAATTATTAATTCTTTTTCAATTATCAATTGCATGCCCTACACATCTGACCTTTTGTCCATTTGTGAAATTTGTAAGGTGACTACTTTTCTACTCACAGAGGAAATCACCATCCCAAGTAGCACACCTTGCGAAAGATATCTGATACCAAAAAGGCTGACTAATGTCCGTCCAAAAGGTATCTTGCAGTCATACGATAACTTTTAGTTAACTTCTAGGTAACTTCTAGACACAAGTTAT
>NW_021681037.1:46921-47707 GCF_001412515.2 Diachasma alloeum
TACGTTCTAGAAAATTCTTAGGTTTTCGAGAAAATTATAGGAAAATTCTCCGGTTTTCGAGAAAATTATAGGGATATCCTTAGCGGACCAAGTTGATAGTTGAACTCTCCATAATTTCCTGTTTGAGAGAAAATTGAGAGTCGGAGTGACGAGGCCAAAAATACATTTTATGCAATCCGATCTGTTTACTATCGATTTTTTAACCTGTCAGTAGGCGCGCGGTTCCACCACCGTTCTTGAGACCTGCGATGAGGGAATCGCTCATTGGCCTCTCGTAATAATAGAGCCAAATATCGCCATAGGCGGCGCTGTTCGGCATTCTGCGGCACGAGCCCCGTACCCGTAACACGTACAAAATTTGGACTGAGCCGAAGAAAATATTCTTTTCGTGTCACGGGACCTGAAAATTAATTTTCGTGTCACGGGACATGAAAAACCCAGGTCCAGGTTTGCAGGTCCCTCGACACGAAAATAAATATACACACCTCGCCATGGAAAACATCACACTCCCCCACGTGCTTGCCATCCTCGCCTTCGGCGCGAAAGACAATCTTGCACGTGGGAGACGATGATCTCTGTAGTGAAGTGGTAAAACGAGGTAAGTGCATTAAATGAAATTTTACAGGAGAGCAAAAAACGACTATGTCATCGATAGTGGGAAATTTAGTACAAATGACGCCGAATCTTTATTCTACTGTCCTTTAACTTTTTACTCTATTATTATCAAATTGCGGAAGTAATCCTTTACGCAGTTTTAAGTAGTTACCTCCAAATTTTAATTCTGTG
>NW_021681038.1:0-184 GCF_001412515.2 Diachasma alloeum
ATGGGGATGTCGTTTTCGTGGGTGTAGGTCACCACCGGAACGGCCTTTTTCTGGGTTGAGTTGGTCTGTTGCCTCTGCTGAGCTGGCCGTTGAGGCTGACTCGATGGCTGGTTGTGGAGCATCGAGTGGTGGAGGCCCCCGCAATACTGGCACTTGGTCTTGGACCTGCAGTCCCTCACCGAGT
>NW_021681038.1:369-1193 GCF_001412515.2 Diachasma alloeum
GGAGCGGACTTGAGAGCTGGCCTCGATTTTTGTGGTGGTTGAGCGGTGCCGTGGTGAACCTTCGCAGCGGTCGACGGCTTGCATGAGCTGACATTGGAGGGCTTTGTGGCAGGAGCACGAGGAGCCGAGTTAATCTCGATGCTCTCCATCGCGCGAGCTCTCCCAGTGAGGAAATCCTTGAAGTCCTTGTATGAAGGATACTCCGCCGATGAACCGACCTTGACCTCCCAGGCTTCACGAAGCTTTGAGCTGAGCCGTTGCGAGACCGTATGTACGATCACCTGGTCCCACTGGGAGGTTGGGGAGCCGAGAGCCTCCAGAGCGTTCAGTGCCTCAGAGGTGACAGTGAGCAGGGCATTGAGCTCTTTGGCACTGTGAGAAGTCATGGTTGGGGGACTGAGGAGTTGTTCCAAATGAGCTGAAATGAGCAGTCGCTTATTCTCGTAGCGAGACAAGAGCAGTTCCCATGCAATCGAGAATGACTCATCCGAGATCGAAAGATTCGTGATGCGTTGAGCTGGCTCCCCTGAGAGACTAGTAAGAAGATAATGCATCTTCTCCACGTTGGATAGATCCGTATTTGAGCCGACCAGAGACGCGAAAAGATCGCGGAACGAGCGCCAGTCCGCATAGGCCCCTCCGAACTTGGGCAGAGAAATCTCAGGGAGATAACGCTTGGAGTATGTGGGCTGAGCCGTCCCAGACGCGAGAGACCGACGAGATGAACCTGAGATCCCCCTTTTATCAATGAGCTGGCTTAAAATACCCCTTGCCTCATGATAATGCCCGATAGTAATGTCAAACCGATGGTCCTTGAAGTACGG
>NW_021681038.1:1269-1964 GCF_001412515.2 Diachasma alloeum
CTCGAGTTTACCCTGAAGATTGGAGATTATGAGGCTTTTCGCCTCTTCTGTGAGCAGCTCCTTGTAAACGCGTTCGATGAACGCTGCCCGAGAGTTATTCAGGCTAATGGTCGCCTCAAATGATGCCATAATTGAAAATAAGTGAGCAGCTCAAAAAAAGAATAAACCGGAAAAAACCTGAGTAAAGCGACCCCAAAAGCCGAGCAGTGAGCAGTGAGAAGCGATAAAATTAAGTATCCGGTCGGTTGAGCGGCAACAGTAATAACACCGAAGAGTCTTAATTTAGTAGGTAGCAGCAGTGAGCGATTCCGTTGAGCAGGCGCGAGAATTTATTGAAAAAAACAAAAAAAACGAAAAAGGGTTGGAGAATATAAAGGGAGCGGTAGCCAAAAAAAACAAAGTTGAATGCTCCAAAAAATTCAAAAAAAAGGAAAAAATGGCAAAAGTAGCAAGAGGTAATTAAATGCTACCTAGCCGAGTGAGTGATGTTGAGCTGGACCAGTGCAGGAACGCTGCAGTTGAGAAAAAAGTCCAAAGTCCCGGGGATGAGCTGCTCCAAAATTCAAATATTCCCGCGGGCCGGTAATGCAGTTCCCTGATGATTGGTGAGCTGGACTGGTTGAGGTCCACTGCGTGCACTGAGCCAACGAGCTGGTCCCCGTAGGTTGAGCACCACTGACCGCGTCACTTCCACT
>NW_021681038.1:1976-2272 GCF_001412515.2 Diachasma alloeum
TATTCCACCGATCCGGCTCGAAGGACCAAAATGTTTGATGAGATGCCTGGATCGGTGGTAATTAGGAGCGGATGGGCAAGTAATGAGTGGATTTGCCGGAGTAGATGAGCGGTTTCAGAAATGAGCGGACACGTGCACTTGAGTTCCACAAAACACTGTATTTGTCAAAGAAAATGTTCACAATAAATAAGTCACTAGAGATTGAGTCACTGAGCAACCGTAATAATGAGCGGACCGATAATACTGAGCCGACTAATTCCTTGAATTGATAATAATTGAGCTGACACAATGAGTTA
>NW_021681038.1:2565-2682 GCF_001412515.2 Diachasma alloeum
TTTTATTACAGAGATTAAAGAATGAAACGGGGGTTGAAGGATGGGGAATTGAATTCTCCATCGAACAGCATTGGTTTCATTCCTAAATGTTAATTAGGAGGGGAGAGACGATTTTTG
>NW_021681038.1:3045-3773 GCF_001412515.2 Diachasma alloeum
CCGAGAAGCCATTGAATTTTTCATAGCGCCGTGATTTTCGTCGCAGTTTTTATTTTTTTATTACAGAGACTAAGGAATGAAAGGGGGGTTGAAGGATGGGAAATTTAATTCTCCATCGAACAGCATTGGTTTCATTCCTTAATGTTAATTAGGAGCAGAGATACGATTTTTTAATTAGCGGGCGAGTTGTCGGGAGTCACTGCACCGAGAAACCGTTGAGTTTTTCATAGCGCCGCGATTTTCGTCGGAATATTAATTTTCTTATTACAGAGATTAAGGAATAAAACGGGGGTTGGAGAATGGAGAATTCAATTCTCCATCGAACAGCATTGGTTTCATTCCTTAATATTAATTAGGAGAAAAGAGACGATTTTTTAATTAGCGGGCGAATTAATGGGGAAGCACTCTCCGCCGAGAAACCATTGAGTTTTTCATAGCGCCGCGACTTTCGTTGCAGTTTTCATTTTTTTATTACAGAGATTAAGGAATGAAACGGGGGTTGAAGGATGGGGAATTTAATTCTCCATCGAACAGCATTGGTTTCATTCCTTAATATTAATTAGGAGGAAAGAGACGATTTTTTAATTAGCGGGCGAATTAATGGGGAAGCGCTCTGCGCCGAGAAACCATTGAGTTTTTCATAGCGCCGCGAATTTCGTCGCAGTTTTCATTTTTATATTACAGAGATTAAGGAATGAAACGGGGGTTGAAGGATGGGAAATTTAATT
>NW_021681038.1:3936-48280 GCF_001412515.2 Diachasma alloeum
CAATTTAATTCTCCATTGAACAGTCTTTGTTTCATCCCTTAATATTAATTAGTCGGCGAATAAATCAACTGAAAAACATAAAGTAAACATTGAGTACATGAAGGACAAAAATCTATCTCCGAACTTGTCCCTGTCACAGCGGGACTGCTACTGCCGAGTTACTCACGCACCCGACTCACATTTACCGACAATTCGACCGGGACGCTGCCTTTCCCGTGGGGTACCAACTAACATTTTTGGAGTCAGTCAAACCCCCCTATCCGGGCCACTACTCAAGTCTATCCTCTTTGCGCCCAGCCGTCAGAATCGACCGTGGCGCCCCACCTTTGTTGGGGTCTCACTTATTCTGGCTGCGACTGCTGTCGACTTGACCGACCCCGTTGGGATGTCGACACTGCCGCCATCTCCCGGCATTCCCCCTACGAGACTTGTATAATCATTATATACACTCACATTAATTTTAATCAATTGATAGAAAACAATGTTATAAACAGTGCAAATATAAACTAATAATTCGTCTATCCACTTTGTTTGATGAGATGCCTGGATCGGTGGTAATTAGGAGCGGATGGACAAGTAATGAGTGGATTTGCCGGAGTAGATGAGTGGTTTCAGAAATGAGCGGACACGTGCACGTAGTCACAAATTCACTGTATTTGTCAAAGTTATATTCACAATAATTAAATGTCACTAATTGAGTCACTGATAACTGGAATTAATGAGCAGACCGAATTCTATGAAAAAAGAATAACTGAGCTGACACAATGAGTTAATTCGAGTCACTAGAGAAGAGCAGTACAATAAAAGAAGTGTCTCTAACTCGATCCCGGAAACGAATGAGAGAGAGACACGGGCTTACAGGTGCCACGTGCCCTAATTCGATGGTCACATGACCTAATTTAATATAGATCATATGGTAATAAGGAGCTGTCCAGGACGTGGCGCCTCAGGTGTCTGAATTAACAACCCCCGGTCATCTGAGGTGAGCGCGTCAGGTGTGCGTGAGTGGGGAGAGAATGGATGAGCCTTGCGTGCGTTAGTGTGAGGGACCTGTCAGCTGACAGGATTTCCAACATTTTCCCCGGCCGTCGGCAATTGTAAAGTTGTTGACGCAACCATAATGAGTAGAGCCATGGTGAGCTGAAACAAAAAACAAAATTCAAAACGCTCTTTGGTGAGCTGTCGGAGCTTGTCACCCATGAGTGAGCCCGTGAGACCGTCCGGAAGGTGCGCTGGCTAGGCATGGCAGCATCCTAGACGTCGGGGGTCGTAAATCCCTTCTGCGTTGGCTGCTGTCATTCTCACGTTGAACCCCGTCGGTTGGTCAGGGTCGTAAATCCGTCGAAGTTGACGAAGTCCAACGGTGAGAAGCCGGTGAGCTGTCCTGGTTCTATTCCCCTGAAGGTGAGATGGGCAAGAGGACGAGCTTGGCGATTGGCCTTATCAGCGTCGTCTGAGCAGTCCTGATGGTGACTACCCTGGTGAGTCCGTCCGATCCTGGGTGCAGAACGGTCACTCGGGCGAGAGGCCACTTCGCTGGCGGGAATCTCTCGTCCGTGAGTAGAACCAGTGAGCCGATCCGTATCTGATGAGTCGGATGGTGCCACTTGGATATCGCTTGAAGACGTTGGAGATATCCCGTGGACCACCTCTTCCAGAATCCTTGAAGCTTCTGCTGAATGAGCTGCCATCTAGAGAGCCTTGAGACGTTGAGTTGCTCTAAAGATGGCTCTGGAAGAGTCGTGGGAGCCTGACCGATGAGAAAATGCCCTGGTGTCAAGGCTGAACAGTCATCAGGATCATCCGTGAGCGGTTCCAGTGGTCGTGAGTTGAGCACTGCCTCGATTTGAGCGAGCAAAGTGGTGAGTTCCTCAAAAGTGAGCAGATCCTCTCCGATCGTCCGGGTGAGATGGAACTTCACCGACTTCACCGCCTCTTTCCATTTCCCTCCAAAGTGCGGAGCACCTGGAGGATTGAAGGACCACTGAGNACGGTCACTCGGGCGAGAGGCCAAAGTGGTGAGTTCCTCAAAAGTGAGCAGATCCTCTCCGATCGTCCGGGTGAGATGGAACTTCACCGACTTCACCGCCGCTTCCCATTTCCCTCCAAAGTGCGGAGCACCTGGAGGATTGAAGGACCACTGAGTCCCATCATTGATGAGGAGCTGTGCGAGCTGTCTTGATTGAGCTGATCCTGACGAGAAGAGCTTCTTTAGTTCCTTGTCAGCGCCAAGGAAATTGGTCCCACAGTCACTGAACAAGGAATGAGCGATCCCACGCCGACTTGAAAAGCGTCTATACGCCGCGATGAACCCCTCGGCTGAGTAGTCTGACACGACCTCGAGATGGACCGCTGAGGTGGTCATGCAGACAAAGATAGCCAACCAGCCTTTGTACGACTTGTGTCCCCGCCCTTTCCAGGACCGTAGAGACACTGGGCCGGCATAGTCGATCCCAGTGTTGAGAAAGGCTCGAGCGGGAGTGAGTCTGACTGGTGGCAACTGGCCCATTAGCTGTTGAGCGCGTACTCCACGTTGGCGAGTGCAGTTAACGCATTTGAGGATGAAGGAGCGTACTGGTGCTCGACCTCCGAGTATCCAGTAGCTACTTCTGAGCTGNAAAACCGTAGAGACACTGGGCCGGCATAGTCGATCCCAGTGTTGAGAAAGGCTCGAGCGGGAGTGAGTCTGGCTGGTGGCAACTGGCCCATGAGCTGTTGAGCGCGTACTCCACGTTGGCGAGTGCAGTTAACGCACTTGAGGATGAAGGAGCGTACTGGTGCTCGACCTCCGAGTATCCAGTAGCTACTTCTGAGCTGCCTGAGGGTGAGCTGTGTGCCTCCGTGGAGTGTCCTTAGATGAGCCTGTCCGATGAGTAGCTGAGCCAGTTGAGATTCCTTCGGAATAATCACTTGGTTCCGGCTCTCCGGGCCTATGTGAGCAAACTTGAGCCGTCCTCCTATCCTCAATACCCCTTGGCGATCGATGAAGGGTGTGAGCTTGGTGAGGGGGTGGGATTTGCTGAACCTTTCCCCTCGTGAGATCGCTCTGAGTTGATCCTTGAAGTGAGCTGCCTGCGTGAGTTTGATCCAGAGGATGCGAGCCTCTTCAAGATCACCAAAAGTGAGCGGGTATCGAAGAGAAGAGTTGGGGGTTTTCCTGAGCCGAGCTATGAATCGTCGACAGATTGCTGTGACCCTGAGCAGTCGGTTGAACGATGAGAATCTGTCGACGAGATTCCAGAGCGCGATTGGATGAGCTTTTACATGTAGGAGAACTCCTGGCTTTTCCTCGAGGTCTGCGCTGAGGTCTTTTTCCAGAGCGTGAGTTGGCCATGATGAGCAGTCTTGATGAAGCCATGGTGACCCTTTCCACCAGAGCTTATGAGATACCAGTTGGTGCGCTGATAGACCTCGAGATGCACAGTCTGCAGGATTCTCCTTGCCCGGTACCAATCTCCAATGAGCCTGCTGAGTGAGCTCCTGGATGAGTGCCACCCGATTTTTCACGAACTCCTTCCATCTTGAGGAGTGTGAGCTGATCCACGTGAGCGTGACCGATGAGTCGGTCCAGAGATAGGTGGTGGCGTTCGTGAGATTGAGTTGGTCCTTGACGTACTTAGTCAGTTTGGCCAGGAGGAGAGCCGCAGTGAGTTCTAGTCGTGGGATTGTCAGCCGTTTGAGCGGTGCGACCTTCGTTTTTGAGCAAACCAATGTGAGTTGTGATTTTCCCTTGTTGAGAACCTTGAGATAGATCACGGCTGACATCGCCACTTGTGATGCGTCGGAAAAACAGTGTACTTCGACGACGGAATCCGTGAGCAGTCCAAGCCACCGAGGTATGGTGATCTCTGATAACTGTGTGAGCTCCTCCCTGAATTGGCTCCATCGTTGAGCAGTTGTCTGGGAAACTGGTTCGTCCCATCCCAGTTTCTCGATCCATAGAGCCTGGAGGAATATCTTCGCTCGTATGACCACTGGCGCTAGGAAACCCAGTGGATCGAAGAGTTGAGCCGTTTCCGATAAAATGATTCTCTTCGTTATTGAGCTGGTCTCAGGCTGAGTGACGGAGAACTTGAAGTTGTCCGTTCCAGGATGCCAAGAAACCCCTAGAATCTTGGTGAGTGAGTCCTCTATGAATCGTTGTTCTTGAGAGGTGCTGTCAGGTTGAAGAGATGTGAGTAGAGCTGGGCTATTTGAGTGCCATTTGGCTAGCGGAAAGCCTCCTGACCGACAGAGCTGTGTCACCTGATGAGCGGTCCTGAGTAGCTCTTCATCTGAGTCAGCACCCCCGCAGATATCGTCAACATATCGTCCTTTCATGAGCGGTTCCACAGCGAGAGGATAGTTCGATCCTTCATCCTCAACGAGCTGATGAAGAACACGCATTGAGAGGAACGGAGCTGACCTAGTGCCATATGTGACCGTGGTGAGTTGATAGGTGGCGATATCTCCGTTTGAGTCGGTCCAGAGTATTTGTTGGAGTGGCCAATCTTCCGGATGTACCCGAATTTGACGAAACATCTTGGTTATGTCCGTCATGAAAATGAGCCGTTTCCGCCGAGAAAAGAGAAGTACATCCGAGATATCCTTCTGCAACTTCTCACCCGTGTGCATAATCTCGTTCAACGATTGTCCTGAGCTGGTCTTGTTGGAGCCGTTGAAAACAACTCTGAGCTTCGTTGTCTCACTGCTCGCCCTGAGAACTCCGTGATGAGGGAAGAAATATTCCGGAGGAGCGTCAGCCCGAGAAGAACACGGACGGCCCGAAACCCTCAACCCTCCTGAAGCCGAGGCCTCATGTGCTAAGGTCATTTCGGTGCCCGTGCCCCCCCCCCATTGAGCTGGCGCTGATGAGCTGATCTAGCGAGCTGTCCGGAGACTCGACGCATGTGGCCGAGCTCTTCATATTCCCTGAGGAAGTCCGTGTAGAGCTGACGATAAACCTCATCACGTGAGAGTTTCCTGAGCAGACGATGGAGGCAAGCGAGTGCAGACGATCGTGAATCTCCTAGCGAGGAAACTGGAGATTTGAGCGGTATCCGAACAATGTAGCGGCCAGATGCATCTCGTGAGTGGGTCCGTTGAAAGTGTTCTTCACACTGCGCTTCCTCCTCGTTGAGCTGAACCTCTGGTGTCCCAGGGATCTCTTCCTGGATCCAGAATTTGGTGAGCAGTTCGTTGAGATCCTCGTTGGTGACCGTTAGATGAGAAGTTGCTACTTGAGTAGTATCAGGACCTTCCGTTGGTCCGAATACGATCCATCCAAGTCGCGTGAGCTGAGCCGATGGTGAGTTTGGTCCGTTGGTGATGACTTGTGGTAAGATGAGTTGTCCATAGACATCAGCGCCAAGAAGGATGTCAATTGGTGCTGGTGTGAGAAAATCGGGATCAGCGAGCTGGAGTCCTTCCAGATGATCCCATGTGAGCTGACTTGGTGAGAATGTCGGTAATGAGGTTGTGAGCTGGCCGAGAGCATAGGCAGAAACTCTGAGCTGAAAGTGAGAGCAAGTGGACTGTATTGTGAGCCGAACCTTGCCTAATGCCGGCCCAGATGCCGTGTCTCCAATCCCCGATATTCGTAGCTGTGTCTTGAGCCTTAACAGCCCAAGCTGACGAACGAGCTGGTCTGAGATGACGGAGATTTCCGACCCTGGATCGATGAGTAGACGAACCTGATGAGCTGGCTGATCTGGGCGTACCAAAAGCGCAAGGCTGGTAGCCAGAAGGACCCCAGGGCGGAAGTCTGGAGCGGATCCGGAATCTGAGTGGTGACCTGAGCAGGAGACGGCAATCTGAGCTGGTGATCTTCATTCCGACGACGTTGACTGGCCTTGGTCACCAGTCACCACCATGGGGATGTCGTTCTCGTGGGTGTAGGTCACCACCGGAACGGCCTTTTGCTGGGTTGAGTTGGTCTGTTGCCTCTGCTGAGCTGGACGTTGAGGCTGACTCGATGTCTGGTTGTGGAGCATCGAGTGGTGGAGGCCCCCGCAATACTTTCCGCAATTCGTTTCCGAGATCGTAAGATTCGCGATGCGTTGAGCTGGCTCCCCTGAGAGACTAGTACGAAGATAATGCATCTTCTCCACGTTGGATAGATCCGTATTTGAGCCGACCAGAGACGCGAAAAGATCGCGGAACGAGCGCCAGTCCGCATAGGCCCCTCCGAACTTGGGCAGAGAAATCTCAGGGAGATAACGCTTGGAGTATGTGGGCTGAGCCGTCCCAGACGCGAGAGACCGACGAGATGAACCTGAGATCCCCCTTTTATCAATGAGCTGGCTTAAAATACCCCTTGCCTCATGATAATGCCCGATAGTAATGTCGAACCGATGGTCCTTGAAGTACGGCAATTCAAGGATCCCTTCGATCTTGCCGCTGCCAGCGATGAGCTTCTCATGAGTGCTCTCGAACTTTTCCCAGTAGGTCTCCAGGATCTCGAGTTTACCCTGGAGATTGGAGATTGTGAGGCTTTTCGCCTCTTCTGTGAGCAGCTCCTTGTAAACGCGTTCGATGAACGCTGCCCGAGAGTTATTCAGGCTAATGGTCGCCTCAAATGATGCCATAATTGAAAATAAGTGCGCAGCTCAAAAAAGGAATAAACCGGAAAAAACCTGAGTAAAGCGACCCCAAAAGCCGAGCAGTGAGCAGTGAGGAGCGATGAAATTAAGTATCCGGTCGGTTGTGCGGCAACAGTAAAAACACCGAAGAATCTTAATTTAGCAGGTAGCAGCAGTGAGCGATTCCGTTGAGCAGGCGCGAGAATTTATTTTAAAAAATTAAAAAAGAACGAAAAAGGGTTGGAAAATATAAAGGGAGCGGTAGCCAAAAAAAAACAAAGTTGAATACTCCAAAAAATTCCAAAAAAAAGAAAAAAATGGCAAAAGTAGCAAGAGGTAATTAAATGCTACTTAGCCGAGTGAGTGATGTTGAGCTGGACCAGTGCAGGAACGCTGCAGTTGAGAAAAAAGTCCAAAGTCCCGGGGATGAGCTGCTCCAAAATTCAAATATTCCCGCGGGCCGGTAATGCAGTTCCCTGATGATTGGAGAGCTGGACTGGTTGAGGTCCACTGCGTACGCTGAGCCAACGAGCTGGTCCCCGTAGGTTGAGCACCACTGACCGCGTCACTTCCACTTCCGCCAAAACCCAACAAAAAAAAACGAAAACCGAAAAATATTCCACCGATCCGGCTCGAAGGACCAAACTGTTTGATGAGATGCCTGGATCGGTGGTAATTAGGAGCGGATGGGCAAGTAATGAGTGGATTTGCCGGAGTAGATGAGCGGTTTCAGAAATGAGCGGACACGTGCACTTGAGTTCCACAAAACACTGTATTTGTCAAAGAAAATGTTCACAATAAATAAGTCACTAGAGATTGAGTCACTGAGCAACCGTAATAATGAGCGGACCGATAATAATGAGCCGACTAATTCCTTGAATTGATAATAATTGAGCTGACACAATGAGTTAACCCGAGTCACTAGAAAAGAGCAGTGTAATAAACGAAGTGTCTTTAACTAGATCCCGGAAACGAATGAGAGAGAGACACGGGCTTACAGGTGCCACGTGCCCTAATTCGATGGTCACATGACCTAATTTAATATAGATCATATGGTAATAAGGAGCTGTCCAGGACGTGGCGCCTCAGGTGTCCGAATTAACAACCCCCGGTCATCTGAGGTGAGCGCGTCAGGTGTGCGTGAGTGGGGAGAGAATGGATGAGCCTTGCGTGCGTTAGTGTGAGGGACCTGTCAGCTGACAGGATTTCCAACATTCTCCCCGGCCGTCGGCAACTGTAAAGTTGTTGACGCAACCATAATGAGTAGAGCCATGGTGAGCTGAAACAAAAAACAAAATTCAAAACGCTCTTTGGTGAGCTGTCGGAGCTTGTCACCCATGAGTGAGTCCGTGAGACCGTCCGGAAGGTGCGCTGGCTAGGCATGGCAGCATCCTAGACGTCGGGGGTCGTAAATCCCTTCTGCTTTGGCTGCTGTCATTCTCACGTTGAACCCCGTCGGTTGGTCAGGGTCGTAAATCCGTCGAAGTTGACGAAGTCCAACGGTGAGAAGCCGGTGAGCTGTCCTGGTTCTATTCCCCTGAAGGTGAGATGGGCAAGAGGACGAGCTTGGCGATTGGCCTCGTCAGCGTCGTCTGAGCAGTCCTGATGGTGACTACCCTGGTGAGTCCGTCCGATCCTGGGTGCAGAGCGGTCACTCGGGCGAGAGGCCACTTCGCTGGCGGGAATCTCTCGTCCGTGAGTAGAACCAGTGAGCCGATCCGTATCTGATGAGTCGGATGGTGCCACTTGGATATCGCTTGAAGACGTTGGAGATATCCCGTGGACCACCTCTTCCAGAATCCTTGAAGCTTCTGCTGAATGAGCTGCCATCTAGAGAGCCTTGAGACGTTGAGTTGCTCTAAAGATGGCTCTGGAAGAGTCGTGGGAGCCTGACCGATGAGAAAATGCCCTGGTGTCAAGGCTGAACAGTCATCAGGATCATCCGTGAGCGGTTCCAGTGGTCGTGAGTTGAGCACTGCCTCGATTTGAGCGAGCAAAGTGGTGAGTTCCTCAAAAGTGAGCAGATCCTCTCCGATCGTCCGGGTGAGATGGAACTTCACCGACTTCACCGCCGCTTCCCATTTCCCTCCAAAGTGCGGAGCACCTGGAGGATTGAAGGACCACTGAGTCCCATCATTGATGAGGAGCTGTGCGAGCTGTCTTGATTGAGCTGATCCTGACGAGAAGAGCTTCTTTAGTTCCTTGTCAGCGCCAAGGAAATTGGTCCCACAGTCACTGAACAAGGAATGAGCGATCCCACGCCGACTTGAAAAGCGTCTATACGCCGCGATGAACCCCTCGGCTGAGTAGTCTGACACGACCTCGAGATGGACCGCTGAGGTGGTCATGCAGACAAAGATAGCCAACCAGCCTTTGTACGACTTGTGTCCCCGCCCTTTCCAGGACCGTAGAGACACTGGGCCGGCATAGTCGATCCCAGTGTTGAGAAAGGCTCGAGCGGGAGTGAGTCTGGCTGGTGGCAACTGGCCCATGAGCTGTTGAGCGCGTACTCCACGTTGGCGAGTGCAGTTAACGCACTTGAGGATGAAGGAGCGTACTGGTGCTCGACCTCCGAGTATCCAGTAGCTACTTCTGAGCTGCCTGAGGGTGAGCTGTGTGCCTCCGTGGAGTGTCCTTAGATGAGCCTGTCCGATGAGTAGCTGAGCCAGTTGAGATTCCTTCGGAATAATCACTTGGTTCCGGCTCTCCGGGCCTATGTGAGCAAACTTGAGCCGTCCTCCTATCCTCAATACCCCTTGGCGATCGATGAAGGGTGTGAGCTTGGTGAGGGGGTGGGATTTGCTGAACCTTTCCCCTCGTGAGATCGCTCTGAGTTGATCCTTGAAGTGAGCTGCCTGCGTGAGTTTGATCCAGAGGATGCGAGCCTCTTCAAGATCACCAAGAGTGAGCGGGTATCGAAGAGAAGAGTTGGGGGTTTTCCTGAGCCGAGCTATGAATCGTCGACAGATTGCTGTGACCCTGAGCAGTCGGTTGAATGATGAGAATCTGTCGACGAGATTCCAGAGCGCGATTGGATGAGCTTTTACATGTAGGAGAACTCCTGGCTTTTCCTCGAGGTCTGCGCTGAGGTCTTTTTCCAGAGCGTGAGTTGGCCATGATGAGCAGTCTTGATGAAGCCATGGTGGCCCTTTCCACCAGAGCTTATGAGATACCAGTTGGTGCGCTGATAGACCTCGAGATGCACAGTCTGCAGGATTCTCCTTGCCCGGTACCAATCTCCAATGAGCCTGCTGAGTGAGCTCCTGGATGAGTGCCACCCGATTTTTCACGAACTCCTTCCATCTTGAGGAGTGTGAGCTGATCCACGTGAGCGTGACCGATGAGTCGGTCCAGAGATAGGTGGTGGCGTTCGTGAGATTGAGTTGGTCCTTGACGTACTTAGTCAGTTTGGCCAGGAGGAGAGCCGCAGTGAGTTCTAGTCGTGGGATTGTCAGCCGTTTGAGCGGTGCGACCTTCGTTTTTGAGCAAACCAATGTGAGTTGTGATTTTCCCTTGTTGAGAACCTTGAGATAGATCACGGCTGACATCGCCACTTGTGATGCGTCGGAAAAACCGTGTACTTCGACGACGGAATCCGTGAGCAGTCCAAGCCACCGAGGTATGGTGATCTCTGATAACTGTGTGAGCTCCTCCCTGAATTGGCTCCATCGTTGAGCAGTTGTCTGGGAAACTGGTTCGTCCCATCCCAGTTTCTCGATCCATAGAGCCTGGAGCAATATCTTCGCTCGTATGACCACTGGCGCTAGGAAACCCAGTGGATCGAAGAGTTGAGCCGTTTCCGATAAAATGATTCTCTTCGTTATTGAGCTGGTCTCAGGCTGAGTGACGGAGAACTTGAAGTTGTCCGTTCCAGGATGCCAAGAAACCCCTAGAATCTTGGTGAGCGAGTCCTCTATGAATCGTTGTTCTTGAGAGGTGCTGTCAGGTTGAAGAGATGTGAGTAGAGCTGGGCTATTTGAGTGCCATTTGGCTAGCGGAAAGCCTCCTGACCGACAGAGCTGTGTCACCTGATGAGCGGTCCTGAGTAGCTCTTCATCTGAGTCAGCACCCCCGCAGATATCGTCAACATATCGTCCTTTCATGAGCGGTTCCACAGCGAGAGGATAGTTCGATCCTTCATCCTCAACGAGCTGATGAAGAACACGCATTGAGAGGAACGGAGCTGACCTAGTGCCATATGTGACCGTGGTGAGTTGATAGGTGGCGATATCTCCGTTTGAGTCGGTCCAGAGTATTTGTTGGAGTGGCCAATCTTCCGGATGTACCCGAATTTGACGAAACATCTTGGTTATGTCCGTCATGAAAATGAGCCGTTTCCGCCGAGAAAAGAGAAGTACATCCGAGATATCCTTCTGCAACTTCTCACCCGTGTGCATAATCTCGTTCAACGATTGTCCTGAGCTGGTCTTGTTGGAGCCGTTGAAAACAACTCTGAGCTTCGTTGTCTCACTGCTCGCCCTGAGAACTCCGTGATGAGGGAAGAAATATTCCGGAGGAGCGTCAGCCCGAGAAGAACACGGACGGCCCGAAACCCTCAACCCTCCTGAAGCCGAGACCTCATGTGCTAAGGTCATTTCGGTGCCCGTCCCCCCCCCCCCATTGAGCTGGCGCTGATGAGCTGATCTAGCGAGCTGTCCGGAGACTCGACGCATGTGGCCGAGCTCTTCATATTCCCTGAGGAAGTCCGTGTAGAGCTGACGATAAACCTCATCACGTGAGAGTTTCCTGAGCAGACGATGGAGGCAAGCGAGTGCAGACGATCGTGAATCTCCTAGCGAGGAAACTGGAGATTTGAGCGGTATCCGAACGATGTAGCGGCCAGATGCATCTCGTGAGTGGGTCCGTTGAAAGTGTTCTTCACACTGCGCTTCCTCCTCGTTGAGCTGAACCTCTGGTGTCCCAGGGATCTCTTCCTGGATCCAGAATTTGGTGAGCAGTTCGTTGAGATCCTCGTTGGTGACCGTTAGATGAGAAGTTGCTACTTGAGTAGTATCAGGACCTTCCGTTGGTCCGAATACGATCCATCCAAGTCGCGTGAGCTGAGCCGATGGTGAGTTTGGTCCGTTGGTGATGACTTGTGGTAAGATGAGTTGTCCATAGACATCAGCGCCAAGAAGGATGTCAATTGGTGCTGGTGTGAGAAAATCGGGATCAGCGAGCTGGAGTCCTTCCAGATGATCCCATGTGAGTTGACTTGGTGAGAATGTCGGTAATGAGGTTGTGGGCTGGCCGAGAGCATAGGCAGAAACTCTGAGCTGAAAGTGAGAGCAAGTGGACTGTATTGTGAGCCGAACCTTGCCTAATGCCGGCCCAGATGCCGTGTCTCCAATCCCCGATATTCGTAGCTGTGTCTTTCTCCAGAGCGTGAGAGACCGACAAGATGAACCTGGGATCCCCCTTTTATCAATGAGCTGGCTTAAAATACCCCTTGCAGATGATAATGCCCGATAGTAATGTCGAACCGATGGTCCTTGAAGTACGGCAATTCAAGGATCCCTTCGATCTTGCCGCTGCCAGCGATGAGCTTCTCATGAGTGCTCTCGAATTTTTCCTAGTAGTTCTCCAGGATATCGAGTTTACCCTGGAGATTGGAGATTGTGAGGCTTTTCGCCTCTTCTATGAGCAGCTCCTTGTAAACGCGTTCGATGAAGGCTGCCCGAGAGTTATTCAGGCTAATGGTCGCCTCAAATGATGCCATAATTGAAAATAAGTGCGCAGCTCAAAAAAAGGAATGAACCGCAAAAACCTAAGTAAGGCGACCCCAAAAGCCAAGCAGTGAGCATTGAGAAGCGATAAAATTAAGTATCCGGTCGGTTGAGCGGCAAGAGTAATAACACCGAAGAGTCTTAATTTAGTAGGTAGCAGCAGTGAGCGATTCCGTTGAGCAGGCGCGAGAATTTATTGAAAAATTCAAAAAAAACGAAAAAGGGTTGGAGAATATAAAGGGAGCGGTAGCCAAAAAAAACAAAGTTGAATGCTCCAAAAAATTCAAAAAAAAGGAAAAAATGGCAAAAGTAACAAGAGGTAATTAAATGCTACTTAGCCGAGTGAGTGATGTTGAGCTGGACCAGTGCAGGAACGCTGCAGTTGAGAAAAAAGTCCAAAGTCCCGGGGATGAGCTGCTCCAAAATTCAAATATTCCCGCGGGCCGGTAATGCAGTTCCCTGATGATTGGAGAGCTGGACTGGTTGAGGTCCACTGCGTGCGCTGAGCCAACGAGCTGGTCCCCGTAGGTTGAGCACCACTGACCGCGGCACTTCCACTCCCGCCAAAACCCAACAAAAAAAAAGAAAACCGAAAAATATTCCACCGATCCGGCTCGAAGGACCAAAATGTTTGATGAGATGCCTGGATCGGGGAATTAATTGTGCGGATGGATGAGTTGGAGTCGGATTACGGGGAGTGGGATGAGTAGAACCAAGAAATGAGCGGAACACGTGCACGTGGTCACAAATTCACTGTATTTGTCAAAGTTATATTCACAATAATTAAATGTCACTAATTGAGTCACTGATAACTGGAATTAATGAGCGGACCGAATTCTATGAAAAAATAATAACTGAGCTGACACAATGAGTTAATCCGAGTCACTAGAGAAGAGCAGTACCATAAAAGAAGTGTCTCTAACTCGATCCCGGAAACGAATGAGAGAGAGACACGGGCTTACAGGTGCCACGTGCCCTAATTCGATGGTCACATGACCTAATTTAATATAGATCATATGGTAATAAGGAGCTGTCCAGGACGTGGCGCCTCAGGTGTCCGAATTAACAACCCCCGGTCATCTGAGGTGAGCGCGTCAGGTGTGCGTGAGTGGGGAGAGAATGGATGAGCCTTGCGTGCGTTAGTGTGAGGGACCTGTCAGCTGACAGGATTTCCAACACACTTTTATTGTGTTTTCAGATATCATTTCCCCCTTTTTAGCCCCAGAAAATGACAATACTAATAGCCACGCAACAGCCACGCTAATACCGTGGCTGTAACATGGTTCCTGGATTCCCAGGGGGTCAGAAGTTGTGTACAAAATCCCATGCGAGTGTAACAACTGTTACATCGGACAGACTCGGCAGAGGCTGGGCGCCAGGATTCGTCAACATCGGTATGACTGCGCACCCCGAGGTTTCCTGAAGAAAGAGAAAACGGCGTTGGCCACCCACTGCTTCGACAAGGGTCATAGATTCAAGTTTGAGGATGTTTCAATTTCGGACATCGAGAGTCATTGGGTGGAGAGGAATATTCGTGAGATGATCCACATTTGCCTACATGACACTGTAAACATGAGAGAAGATACTCAGAACCTGAATCGTATGTACTGGGGGTTGCTGAAGAGGTGGAAAAATAGAAATTGAGGGGCTCGAGGTGACGGGGTCGGTTAGTCACCAAAGGTGGCCGTGAAAGGCGCTTCCACGCGGCAACGGGGGGAAGACGAGGTGTGCCGTCTGTGTCTGCATACTCCGTGGTTGTGTTGGGTGGCGGGAGGTGTACTTTCTATGTCTCGCTTCATACTTCGTGGTTGTGGAGAGATACGTGGGGGGGGCTCTATCACTCCAACGCATAGTTCATGGCTGTGATTAATGACAGGCGTTGCTCTCGAACCCCATGTTATTGTTAGAGTATTTTGCAATTTTTAATCAATCAATATGTTGACGTTGCTCAACGCACATTTTATTAGAGTTTATAGTGACTACGTACTAAAACTGTCAAGGTAATTCTGTATATTTCAAGCAAGTGTTTACGCAATTTGTGCAATTTTCAGTATTACAGGCTAGAGTGTTTGTTTTGATTACAATCAATGTATTTGTGTGAGTTCCTTGGGAGGGTACCATTCGTATAGTTTCGGATGGATACACTGCCATTCGGACACATTTTCATGATGATCGGCATAAAGCGAAAAGACACGATCGCAAACGGACACAAAAATTTCCGGACACATTCTCACTCGCGCGCAACTCAGATAGCCGGTCAAAAAGTGGTCGGTATTGCAGATATTTTTTCAAAGCATCAATTATCCGTTGAAAATTTTCCTTCTGAACGCATAACTAACCGACTTCGATCTCCAAAATCCACTTTCGTAGTAGAAACTCGTTCGAATCAGGCAGTGCAGCGATTGAAGACGTGAAGAGATTGTGTGTCTTCTCAATTGTATGAGACCAAAAGACAATGTACATAACAAAATGTTCCTTAAATAAAAATGTCATGGAATGGGCAAATGAATGTTTATCAACGTAATGCTTAATAAAATTTTTTTTAAATCGTAATAATCAATTTTTTTTAAATCGTAATAATCAATTTTTTTAAAATATTTATTCATTTATTTATGTGTGACGTTTTGAGTTTTACCCAGAGGGAAAACTTAGGTAAAGATAGGTCCTTTTCCTTCGGCTATCACCGTCAGTGCGTGGAATCTCCTTTACACTACACCTTTTCACGTATTCCTGCACTGTAATCCTTTTGTATGGTCACTTAATCCTCAGCTAACTTCGGCGGTGAGCTCATGGGGGATTCGCTCATTCGCAGGGATGTTAGGAAGACTATGAAGGGATATTACTTGGTGATATTATGAATAAACACTCGCGTATTTATCGGTAAAAGTATGGTATTTTAAAAAATGGGTTAAAATACACGACTGTTTTAATTATGGGTTGATATACGCGTTCTTAAGAGACTCGACTAGGGACTTCGACTCGATTTTGGCTGAAGGCTTGAGCTAGAGGTCCGCTCGACTCTGCTCCTGACCGTACTCTTATGCTTTCAGAGTCCTCAAAACTTGGCAAAGCCCTAGTTTGCTGAGCTAAGCAGTCTCACGGTTTTCTTCACTAATACTGTCTTGTGTCATCTCTGACTGAGACTCAAACAGTCAAACAGTTCATCATTCTGAACTGGACTCCTGAAAAACCGTGGGACTAGTTACCACACGGTGTCCAGATGATACCGTGGGTTGCTGACCGGTGTCTGGATGACAGGAAAGAGAAATCATATTCCTCGTCCCCACCATCCAGCATTATAATATTAATTATATAATTACTAACTAAATCGACGTGTTGATCGATCTCAATACGTCACATGCTTAAATATTTTACATGCAAAAATAATTACATTACCTAGACGGATTATTATTAAAAATACATGGAAAAATATAGGGTCTTCTAAAATTATTAATCCTACTTAGTTAAACCCAACTCCTGAAAAATTTTCAGAAAATAATTCGTAAAAAAATTGAAACCTATTGATTTTTTTTTCCTAATCAAATATTCATCAGAGATGATACGGCAGAGATGCATAATTATTATCAATGGATTCAACCCAAAAAAACGAATGAAAATTTTTGATTGAAACTCTTCTAGCATCCCAAGTCATACAATAAAATTTTTAACAGAAGGCGTGGCATAATGGGAATGACAAAAATGTATGGGTTAACGAATCTTTGAAGATTTTCAAAATATTCAAATCCTTCAGATTTGAATACTTTCAGTTTCTGAATTTCAAATCACATACAAACTTGAATAAGATCCAAACTCCTTCACATTAATTAGTGGACACTGTTGCTCGAGCCCATTGAAGGTGTCTTTCGGCACGACGAAAGTCAACGGTCTTCGATTAGGACTGGTTTCAATAAGTGCGTTGGCTGCAAGGAGTAAACCGCCATCGACGGTTGTGTTCCTCAGACTGATTTCTTCCATGGTATTATAGTGCTGTAGCAGCTCAATGATGCAGTCGTTGGTGACTTTAGGACAGCGAGATAATATTAGAGTTCGAATTGTGGTGCACAATTCGATTGACAGTCCTTGGACTTCTGGACTATCAACAATAGACAATATTTCCAATTTGGATAATTTTGAAAGGACTGGAAATATTGCATCAGTAAGGAGTGAAAAACTAACAAAGTACAGATTCTTTATTGTTGCTATTGTTACATGCAATTTGCCTTTAATAGATGTAATATTTGTATCGCTTGGATATATCTGTGCGAGAAGTATGACCAGCTGATAGAATTGTGTCCGTTTGAAAATGTGTCGAGATATCTTCGTATTCTTGTCGTGTTTCGCGTTTGCATTTTTGCGTTGGAATGATTTCATTTGCTGTCGAATTATTCAGAAACATCAACCAGTCAGATTTATTCAACATTATGGATCTGCCGGATGTCTCTCTTATGAAGATATTCAACCTTTTGGATTGGAAGGAGAGGCTGAATGCTGAAACAGTTTTTATTTCATTAAAATTTCTTGCTTCAAACATTTCGTCTCTGATAAGATAAAGCGAGGTCAAATGTCCGAGCTTATTATAGTCTTTTTAATAGTCAAGATTATGTGTATTTTATACAGTTAACTTTGAAGAGCAATCTCGTCAATATTTAATATGAGTTCTTTTGAATGGATCATTTCAGTCTGTATAAAATGGAAAGAGAACGCTGAACGTGTTTAGATTGACGTTAAAGCAGTAAAATTTTCTGAATTAGAATGGATGAAATCACAAGATGAAATCACAATGATTTTCCAGCGATGTGGTCCTTTCGTTGAGTCAGTGATGGCGGAAGTAAAACGAGGGACAAATCATGTGCAATTAATGAGAGAATTTTGCAACAACTTAAAAGAAATGGAAATATATTTTAAAGATAGTGTTTTGTCGGAACTTATTGAATACGGTGACATTTTTTCACGTATATTTGAGAGAAACCAAAAGCTATCAAAACTCGTGATCTATGACATTCCAGACAATTTCCCATGGAAATGTCTCCACAAAATTTCCAGCAATCTTGTCTACATGCAGCTTTCAGGACGCTCAAGGTGTACTGTCCAGATGAATTTCGTAAGCCAACACTTTTCCAGTTTGTTGGAAATAGTGTGCGTACATTCGTACTTTGTCAAGTAAGTGCTGCCATCAGGTGGTGATGAGTGGAGTTGATGTGAGGAAGAGAGAGTGAACCGACGCAAGTAACGGCGTTCAGTCCGAGTCAAGTCTCCAAAGAGAGAACACATGTTTTGCTGAGTTTAACAAATATATTATTATTAATGAAAATCCCCTGTCTACATCATTTATTCAACATGGTAGCAGAGCGTGATTTAGAAGTTTGTGGTTAAGAAGATTGTGAAGTAAAGGGAAGATAAAAGTTAAAGAAAACTATAAATTGATAAAAGTGTGAAACTAAGAAGAAGAACAATTAGCAACAATGCCGTATGTAAAGCATGACGACGTGTACATGCCAATATTTGATGGTGTAGAAAAAAAAAAAAAATAAAAAAATTCTAAGAGAATTAGAATTTAGAGAGAAAAAATCTCTATTCGAGCTGGAAAGCTAGAATTTTGAAGGTGTTAGAATATAAAGAGTGTCTGGAAGTGGTTCAGAGAGAAAGAGACATTGCAGATACAACAGTTACAGAAGCAGACTGGAAGAAAAAAGATGTTAAGGCGACAATTTTAATTTTTGGTTCAGTGACAAATAAACAATTAGAATATATTAAGCATTTGCCATCAGCGTATCAGATGATGAAAAAGTTCGACGCAGAATACCTGAAGGAGTCTACAGCATTACAAATAATAAATCGTAATAATTTGGAGAAAATTAAACTGGAAAATTATTCAGACGTGGTTAAATTTTTTTGATGATTTTGAGAAAGGACTGAATGAAGTAAAAGCAGCAGGCACAACAGTTACTGATGAAGAGGCGAGGAATTACATGATAAAGGCTCTCCCGGAATCATATAGTCACATTGGAGATATATTGGATGCTTTGCCAAAGAATGAAAGAACAATTCAATATTTGAAGAGTAAAATTAGAATGAAATCAGTGACAGAAAAGAATGTGAGGCTTGAAAAGAATAAACAAAAGGAAAATTCTACGAATACGAGCGCATTCCACGCAGAGACAGAACAGATATGTTATGGGTGCGGTAAACCTGGACACTATCAAAGAGATTGTGGAGAAAGACCTGGTAGAGGTAGAGGAGGACAGCATGGAGGCTGGTCACAAAGAGGGAGAAGCAGCTACAGAGGAAACCCACACACACGAGGTAGAAATAACTACAGAGGAAATTCAAGAGGTCAATACAGAGGGGATTATCGAGGAGATGTAAACACGGCATCGAGCAGTCAAGAACACCAACAGAGTTCTCAGAATTTTGGTAACGTATTCATAACAGAGGTAAATAAAACAGAAATAAGAAATGATGGAGTGAGAGATAAAAATGAAATAAATTGGATATTAGACAGTGGATGTACAGACCACATAATAAATGATGAAAAATTATTTGATGAAAGTATAACCTTGGTAAAACCAGTTGAAGTAAAATTAGGAGATGGTCGACTCATGAGAGCAACAAAGATAGGTAAAGTAAATGCAATTTTTATAGTGGGTGAAAAAGAAAATTTAGTAACATTGACTAACGTGTTTTATGTTCGAGAGATGAAATCAAATTTAATTAGTTATGCGAAAGTAACAAACAAGAATTCAATAATTTCATATGATGATGTTTCAGAAGTTTATGATTCAGATGAAGAACTAATAGCAATAGCAATGAAAGTAAATGATATCTATAAAATGACAAGTTTGATTAGAAAACAAGAGAATCAGAGAGAAGTGAATAATGGTCAGGTAACAGGAAATAATGAGGAAAAAATGACATTAAAAGAAAAATGGCATCGTACTTTGGGACACGTAAATTTTGATTATTTAAATACTCTATGTAAAAATGAATTATTGATTGGATTACCGAAAGAATTAGAAACAGAAATTATGAAATGTGCAACGTGTATCGAGTCAAAAATGCATAACTTACCATTCGAGAATAAAAGAAAACAAGCAACAGAGACACTAGAGATTATCCACACTGATATAAATGGTCCACATCCAACTGTTGGGAATTGTGGTGAAAGATATTTTTTAACTTTTATAGATGATTATAGTAAATTGGCGAAGGTTTTTGCTTTAAAATCCAAAGATCAGGTTTATGACTGCTTTATAGAATACGTGAATTTAGTGGAAAATATTACAGGTAAATGAGTTAAAATGTTAAGATGTGATAATGGTAAAGAGTATATCAACAAAAGAATTGATAAGTTTGCAAGACAAAAAGGAATTAGAATTATGCCGTGTCCACCATATGTACACGAGTTAAATGGAGTAGCTGAGAGATTTAATAGAACGATAATGGATTCAGCTAGGTGTTTATTAAAAGAAGCTAAAGTAAATGAGAGATACTGGCCAGAGGTTGTCAATGCAGCAACGTATTTGAGAAACAGGACACTTGCAAATACGATTGAAAAGAAAACTCCTTATGAAATATTTTTTAATGAGAAACCAAATGTTAAATATTTGAGATTATATGGAAGTAGAGTTTACGTAAGAACACCTGAACAAATAACAAAATCAAAGTGGGACGATAAAGCTAGATTGGGAGTACTATTGGGTTATTCAGAAGTAGGTTATCGTGTGTTGATAAACAACAGAATTATTGAAACTAGACATGTCGATGTATTAGAGAGTGACGTCAAATATATTGGATTTAATGATGATAGTAATGAAATGGGTAAAAATGTAGAAAATGAGCCTAATGAAAATTTGAATGACAGTGTAAATTATGATAGTAAAAATGAATCGATATATGAGTCTGCTGAGTCGATTGAGGACGATGAAGTTAAGGCTGAAGAAATACCAGTTAGACGTTCTGAGAGAGAGAAAACCAAATCGAAAATATGCAAATGATTATGTAAGTTATTGTGTCTATGTGAATTGTTGTGATGTTAATACATCTAATACATTTGAAGAGGCGTAGAAAAGTAGTGATTCTAAAGAATGGAAAAAGGCTATGGATAAAGAGATGAGCAGTATTGAAGAGAATAAAACATGGATTTTAGTGAATAAACCAGAAAATAAGAAAGCAATTGATGTGAAATGGATTTACAAAAAGAAGTCAGAGGAAGTTTATAAAGCAAGACTAGTGGTTAGGGGGTTTCAGCAGAAAGAACAGATAGAAGATACTTACTCACCAGTAGCTAAGATGGAAACTTTGAAAATATTATTGTCGTACTGTTGTCAAAGTGAATTGAAAATTGAACAAATGGATGTAGAAATAGCTTTTTTAAATGGAAAAATAACGTCAGAAGTTTATGTACATCAGCCCCTGGGATATGAAGATGGTACAGAAAAGGTTTATAAGTTATGTAAATCACTATATGGATTGAGAGAAAACCCTAGGTCTTGGTATGAATGTTTCCACAAGTTTATTGAAGAGTTGAAATTTGAAAGAAGCAAACACGATTATTGTTTATATGTAAAAAGAGATGGAGAGGCTACTGTATATATTTTAATATTTGTTGATGACTTATTGATCTGTGGGAAAGATATCTCGAAGATAGAAGAAGTAAAATCTAAATTGTCAAGACGTTTCAGAATGAAAGATATGGGTCCAGTGAACAATTATATTGGTATTGACATTAAGAATGATCTTGTGAATAATGAAGTCACGCTCAGTCAAGAAAATTATATAAAATCGTTAGCTAAGAAATACAATTTGGAAAATGCTAAGTTGTAAGCTGAAGAGTTAAATGAACAAGTAAAATACAGGAGTTTGATTGTAGAATTATTGTACATCAGTACAGGTACAAGACCAGATATTGCATTCAGTGTTAATTATCTTAGTAGATTCCAGAGTTGTTATGACGAGACACATTTTAAGTATGCTATGAAAATTCTAAAGTATTTATATCTGACTAAACATTTAAAGTTGACGTACACAAAAGCAAGAGACAAAGAAGCATTGGACTGTTTGGTAGATTCAGACTGGGCAGGTGATATTGTTAATAGAAAATCTACTTCAGGGTATATTATAAGATTGTATGGAAATGTTATTTATTGGAAGTCTCGTAAACAAAAGTCAGTAACAAAATCATCTACTGAAGCTGAATACGTAGCATTATCTGAAGCTTTCACTGAACTGAAATTTATAAGAGGATTATTAGAGGAAGTATTTGATATAAATTTCAATAAACCGATTAAAATGTATAAGGATAATTCTGGAGCTGTAGCCATTGCAAAGAGTGGAAATTTATCAAAGAAATCTAAGTATATTGAAGTGCAGTATCACCATGTATATGATAATTACGAAGAGAGAAATATTGTTATAGTGAAGATTGATACTGAGGATAATATTGCTGATATATTGACGAAATCATTGTGCAAGGAAAAATTTGTCAAACTGAGAGAATTACTGAAACTTAAATAGAATTTAAGAAATATAGAAAGATTGATAAAGTACTAATGTAAAGAGGTGTGTTGGAAATAGTGTGTGTACATTCGTACTTTGTCAAGTAAGTGCTGCCATCAGGTGGTGATGAGTGGAGTTGATGTCGTGAGGATGAGAGAGTGAACCGACGCAAGTAACGGCGTTCAGTCCGAGTCAAGTCTCCAAAGAGAGAACACATGTATTGCTGAGTTTATTAAATATATTATTATTAATGAAAATCCCCTATCTACATCATTTATTCAACACAGTTTTCCAGTGTTAAAAGTTATTGACACTTTGAATTAATTCCAAGCAATGTCCCTATCAAACTCTTGATCTTTACGATTCCAGAATCCATTGCCATTTCACTCATTAAGTCACCTCAACTTGTCTGCCATTTCCATGAGCAGCAATCAATTGGAAGGATTGGGAACTCTATTAAATTTATCTACACTAACTCTCAGCGGTGTAACGGTTGATAACGATATCACTAAAGTAATTTCCCATCTGCCACATGTAGTGCATCTGGAGTTGAAGAATGTAAAAGGTTTTCAGTATTCTGATCTGTCAGATCTAGCAATGAATTGCCTTGAACTGCAGTGTCTCATTTTAAATCGTAAGCGGTACACAAGAAAATCTCATCTGATTTTATGCAATCAGAAATGTACTACGTTCTCCATTTACAGCGACAGTCTCCGACACTAAAAGATTGCTTTATGTTCTTTTTTAGGTTTCAAGGATATTATTCAAGGTGATTTCTTCAGCATCATTTCCAAGCATCCAAAGGTGAAAGAACTACATCTTGAAAGAACAAAAATACAAACCGATGATGGTGTTGCAGATTTTTTTAACTTGGAGGTATTGCAGAGTCAATTCTGCCAATCCATAAGACCTGAAATAATAATCGAGTTGCTCGAATGCTCTCCAAATTAAGATAAGATAAGATTAAATATTGCAGAGTTTTCCAAAGACAAGCAGTTTATTAGTAGAATCAACGCTCTTGTGATAACGCATTACCCTCCGTCCCGATCCCTCGAACTCGGTATAAATACCAAAGTCTGCGACTGGATTACATGCCAGGAGTTTTCACCCCAACTTGTAATTATTTATGATTACGATTGTTAATTTTTCTGTTGTCGAAACTTTTGCAGTGATTATTCTTGGTTCTGAATAGATAATTAAGATTTCCATCCCTCTCTTCAGAGTAGCTATTCTTTTCAGAAGGGATGAATGCATTTCAATGGATTGAATGACTTAGCATGAAAAATTTGGATGATAAATGTGAAGGTGGGGATTTCAGACTGAAATAAATTATTGTACATCCTGAATGGATCTAAAGGTATGCAGATCATTCACATATATTTATTTGAACACAGCAATTTCTTCAACTTCAATATGTATTTTTGAAAATAAATCATCATCATAATAGTGTAGTATTTTCTTGTGTCGACGGTGAATGAGATTTGAAATGCAATCTCATTGTGCTCCTTCAGCATTTTCGCGAATGATAACATAGGGACAAAAATCAGTGTCATTCTGTTGCTGTAAATAATGAAGCACCGGAATATCGTGAAAACTACTAAGAGAATCTTGATCGAAATTTGTTAACAAAAAAAGGACCGATTCACTCAAAGTTTTCGTTACAGATATTGGTGTCCATAACTGATCGAGTTTAGAAACGGGACATTCATGTGAATGTCAGACAATCAGTTTTTTACTCAATTATAACAGTTTCGTGGGATCAATTCGTTATTCGTATACCTGCATATTTAATCTCCATTTCCTTCTTGTCATGGGCTTCTATAATGCCTTTCAATTCTGTAATCGTCCTCTTCTGGGAAACAAGATTTCCTCGTCGACGCCGCTTCTTCAAACGTGCTGAAAATAATATAATCGAAGGTAATATAATCAGTACGTGGTCAGTGGAACCAATGGATCAGTCCTGAACTCTTAACGTTCGTCAGTAGTTTCAATCATTTATGAAAATAGTAACGCAGTATCTTCACATTTCAATGGCAGAGCAGGGGAGAGGGGTAGAGTGGAACGATTTTGGATCTTCTCCAAATCCCAAGATCTTCTTTTATAAACAAAGATATTGTGAATTGGAAAAAATCACGAATCTTTCCATTTTGCCCCGCCTTCCCCTAGATATTGTAATTTTACCTCCATACTCTTCGCCACCCTTTGCCCTCGGTACTGATAAATGAACAAGTCTTCTCTCCGCCTTTGCCAATTTCATCTCTGCAACACAAGCACATATTGACACTCGAATCCTAGCTCTGTTGGAGGGTCTGAATGTGAATGAATACCGAATGGATTTCTGTTGATTATAGTATCATATTTAACCTACGGAAAAACTTATATGGTGAGAATGATCGTTCCTTTTTAATTTCTTCGACTTGATCTGCTGGTAAACAGTCCAATAAAAACTGGTAGATCTTTTGTTGAGTAATTCTATAATAAAAACACTTCATATCAATGTATGATCAGTCCAGTCGCCGCATTCTCTAGTTAAAAGCATTTGGTCGAGTAATATGTTTTTCGTGCGATTCTCATGGAACGAACGTGATTTGACTGTATGCTGTGGACTCAAGAATATGATTGACGCTATACCAATGTTATATGCCGAAAAAATCATGAGAAGAAAAATTATCTATGAAACGTATTGGCCAGATAGAAGTTTTCATTCAGGGTCTCGTATTTGCTTATCTCTGTTGGTCATTCCCGCCAGTTTAGCATTTTTTCCAACTGATACATTGTTATCAAGTCGCTCGAATTTGATGTTCTTATCTTCTATAAGATCTTGTAAGTTCTCTGAAATGACAATTACTACGTGTACTGTGAATCGTTGAATCTTCATTATTTATATGATAAATGCTGAAACGATAATCATGCAGTCCACAAAAAAATCAGGACTCATGTCGAAGAATCCCCTTAAATCAAGTCCGCCTATATCATAGCAAGAATCGACTTATTTCATACAATAATTAATGACACGATTCAAGTCGGCTGGTACTTGATCAAAGTATATTTTGAAATTTGATTCGAGTATATTCTGCGACTTGACTACAATACCTCCAAGTTAAAAAAATCGGCAACACCATCATCGGCTTGTATTTTCGTTCTTTCACGATGTAGTTCTTTCACCTTTGGATGCTTGGAAATGATGCTGAAGAAATCATCTTGAATAATATCCTTGAAATCTAAAACAGAACATAAAGCGATCTTTTAGTGTCGGAGACTGCCGCTGTAAATGGAGAACGTAGTGCATTTCTGATTCCATGAAATCAGATGAGATTTTCTTGTATACTAGTTACGATTTAAAATGAGACACTGCAGTTCAAGGCAATTCGTTGCTAGATCTGACAGATCAGAATAATGAAAACCTTTTACATTCTTCAACTCCAGATACACTAAATGTGGCAGATGGGAAATTACTTTAGTGATATCGTTATCAACCGTTACCCCGCTGAGAGTTAGTATAGATAAATTTATCAGAGTTCCCAATCCTTCCAATTGATTGATGCTCATGGAAATGGCAGACATGTTGAGGTGACTTAATGAGTGAAATGGCAATAGATTCTGGAATCGTAAAGATCAAGAGTTTGATAGGGATATTGCTTGGAATTAATTCAAAGTGTCAATAACTTTTAACACTGGAAAACTAGAAAAGTGTTGGCTTACGAAATTCATCTGGACAGTACACCTTGAGCGTCCTGAATGCTGCATGTAGACAAGATTGCTGAAAATTTTGTGGAGACATTTCCATGGGAAATTGTCTGGAATGTCATAGATCACGAGTTTTGATAGCTTTTGGTTTCTTTCAAATATACGTGAAAAAATGTCGCCGTATTCAATAAGGTCCGACAAAACACTATCTTTAAAATATATTTCCATTTCTTTTAAGTTGTTGCAACATTCTCTCATTAATTGCACATGATTTGTCCCTCGTTTTACTTCCGCCATCACTGACTCAACAAAAGGACCACATCGCTGGAAAATCATTGTGATTTCATCTTGTGATTTCATCCATTCTAATTCAGGAAATTTTAGTGCTTTAACGTCAATCCAAACACGTTCAGCGTTCTCTTTCCATTTTATACAGACTAAAATGATCCGTTCACAAGAACTAATATTAAATATTGACGAGATTGCTCTTCAAAGTTAATTGTATAAAATACACATAATCTTGACTATTAAAAAGACTATAATAAGCTCGGACATTTGACCTCGCTTCATCTTATCAGAGACGAAATGTTCGAAGCAAAAATTTTTAATGAAATAAAACCTTTTTCAGCATTCAGCCTCTCCTTCCAATCCAACAGGTTGAATATCTTCATAAGACAGACATCCGGCAGATCCATAATGTAGAATAAATCTTACTGATGGTTGATGTTTCTGAATAATTTGACAGCAAATGAAATAATTCCAACGCACAAATGCAAACGCGAAACACGACAAGGACACGAAGATATCTCGACATATTTTCAAACGGACACAATTCTATTAGCTGGTCATACTCCTCGCGCAGATATATCCAAGCGATACAAATATTACATCTATTAAAGGCAAATTGCATGTAACAATAGCAACAATAAAGAATCTGTACTTTGTTAGTTGTTCACTCCTTACTGATGCAATATTTCCAGTCCTTTCAAAATTGTCCAAATTGGAAATATTGTCTATTGTTGATAGTCCAGAAGTCCAAGGACTGTCGACCGAATTGTGCACCACAATTCGAACTCTAATATTATCTCGCTGTCCTAAAGTCACAGATGACTGCATCATTGAGCTGCCACAGCACTATAATACCATGGAAGAAATCAGTCTGAGGAACACAAGCGTCGATGGCGGTTTACTCCTTGCAGCCAACGCACTTATTGAAACCAGTCCTAATCGAAGACCGTTGACTTTCGTCGTGCCGAAAGACACCTTCAACGGGCTCGAGCAACAGTAACCACTAATTAATGTGAAGGAGTTTAGATCTTATTCAAGTTTGTATATGATTTGAAATTCAGAAACTGAAAGTATTCAAATCTGAAGGATTTGAATATTTTGAAAATCTTCAAAGATTCGTTAACCCATACATTTTTGTCATTTCCACTATGCCAGGCCTTCTGTTAAAAATTTTATTGAATGACTTGGGATGCTAGAAGTGTTTCAATCAAAAATTTTCATTCGTTTTTTTGGGTTGAATCCATTGATAATAATTATGCATCTCTGCCGTATCATCTCTCATAAATATTTGATTAGGAAAAAACAATCAATAGGTTTCAATTTTTTTACGAATTATTTTCTGCAAATTTTTCACGAGTTGGGTTCAACTAAGTAGGATTAATAATTTTAGAAGACCATACATGTTTCCACGTATTTTTATTAATTATCCGTCTAGGTAATGTAGTTATTTTTGCATGTAAAGTATTTAAGCATGTGACGTATTGAGATCGATCAACACGTCTATTTAGTTAGTAATTACATAATTAATATTATAATGCTGGATGGTGGTGACGAGAAATATGATTTCTCTTTCCTGTCATCCACACATAGGTCAGCAATCCCATGGTGTCATTTGGACACCGTGGTAAGCAGTCCCACGGTTTTTCAGGAGTCCAGTTCAGAATGATGAACTGTTTGACTGTTTGAGTCTGTGTCAGAGACGACACAAGACAGTGTTAGTGAAGAAAACCGTGAGACTGCTTAGCTCAGCAAACTGTGGCTTTGCCAAGTTTTGAGGACTCTGAAAGCATCAGAGTACGATCAGGAGCAGAGTCGAGCGGACCTCTAGCTCAGGCCTTCAGCCAAAATCGAGTCGAAGTCCCTAGTCGAGTCTCTTAATAACGCGTATATCAACCCATAATTAAAACAGTCGTGTATTTTAACCCATCTTTTAATATACCATATACTTTTACCACCCTGGGAATCCAGGAGCTACGTTACAGCCACGGTATTTGCGTGGTTAGGACGTCGAGTCGGAGCTAAATTCGAGAGAGGGGGTACCCAGCCACGATCATTCTTTTGGGGCGAGGACTATAGATGATTTGACAATAATTTGTCTGCAAATTTGTGATCATCATTTGTAGTAAAAGAATTGCGTATGTTTGTCATTTTCTAAAAAATTAGTGCATATATCACATGACCGTCATTTTTCGGGTTACAGTACTTTTTATCACGGACAAAAATATGACGACAAAAAAATCACGTCAAAAATATCACAAACAAAAATATCACAAACAAAAATATCACAAGCAAAAATATCACCGATAACAATATCACAGCTGAAACATCACAAACAACAACATCACAAACGAAGGGAACTCAGAAGAATGAAGGTCAGAAAGGAAGAAAGGCAGCCAAGAGTAAACAATCACAACCCAACAATCAATATCTCGATCACCAAGTTGAGTTTTCATGGAAATAATAGGTATTTCCTGAGTTATCTGATTGATACGTGAGGAGAAAGACCCGTTGGAATTAGAATTCAATTTTTATACAACGAGGAGGCTTAAAGGATTATTTATGATCATTTGGACTGTGATATTTTTGTTTGTGATCATTTGGCTGTGATCTTTTTGTTCGTGATATTTTTGATTGTGATATTTTTGGTTCATGATATTTTGGTTTGTGATATTTCTGCCGTGATTATTTTGATTGTGATAAAAAGGCCGTGATCGATTGGCCGGTCACCCATTTTTCGCGTGGATACGTCTATGGTTTCAATACGTGGAGTAATTTTCGGAAACGGTCCTTATGTGCAGCGCCATCTATAGGAATTCTAGAAAATTCTAGACATTTCGAGGTGATTTGAGAAGTTGTTTAAAATTTCAAAAAAATTCAAAGAGTTTCTGAAAATTTCAAGGAAATTCAGGGAGTTTCTAGAAAATTCGAGAGAATTCAAAGAGTTTCCAGTATACTCGAGAGAATGCAAGGCGTTCCTAAGAAATTCAAGAAAGAAGGAAAGACCATGGACGTGTATTCACGTATAATTACAGCTGTATCGGAGATACACTCGTCTGCAATTTTTTTTCATTATTTTTACTTCTGACACGAACCACTTTAAGAAAATGTCTTCATATTTTTCCACAAACTGACGCAAATTACTGCTATTATGTACAGACTTAGAACTACATTGTAAAGAGTTTCATTAAGATTTTAATTGAATGACTGTAAATAAAGTATTTGTATATTTGTAATCTCTGTACAAAAAGTGAATGCTTGGAATTACAAAAAGCCAATTTCTTAAAAATCGCCAGAACGACCGCTAAAGGGTTCACCCTTGGTGAAAGGGGACGTCCAAATCCTACCACTAGGCCTTTGTACCTCCCCGATACCGTGTATAAGACAAATGAAGAGAGTGGCTAATTGAAAAAAAATCAGTTGTTTGCAAGTGAAGAGACATTTACACAACGTATTTTTTTCCCTTCATGGTAGACTCTTAAGTATTCACAACTGTGTGCAAAGAATGAATAAAGAAAGAGAAATTGTATGCACTAAGCGCACTGAGTGCGTGTGGACAGGTTACCACCAAATTTTTTATGATGGATTCTTCGTAACGGTAATTATTTCCTAGGTAATGAAATAATTCTTTGGCATTAATTTCATTAATCAAATATTTATTAATATTATGTACAGATTTAGAATAACATTCTCTAGGTAAATGGTGTCTTCAAGAATTAAATTGAAGGAATGTAAATAAAGTATTTGCATATCTGTAATCTCTATACCAGAATTTAATGTTTAGACTTACAACTGAAAAAATAAATTAATGAAACCAAGAATTTCAAAAAGTAATGATTGCATTTAATTCAAAAGTATACATTTTCGGCCACTTTGAAGATTTATCATGACTGACATCAGCGCGCTGCCGGAGTACGGAATTGACAGAAAGTGATCCCTTAAGGGGGTGAAAAGGGTGCAATATTTTTGTAATAATTCGAAAACCGTTGAGGTACAATGAATCCGTGTTTCTTCGTCTTTTGAAAATCAATCCCAAAGGGGGCAACGCAGAAAATTTTATAAAGTTTCTGGAGATTTCCGACACTTGCTAGAAAATGATAGAATGTTTTTTGAAAGAGAACATATTCACCTGATGACCGAACGTAATGGTTGGGTGAGTTAGGTGTTGATCCGGCGGACATCCCAGTGCAGCCGCGGTTAGTACTTGGATGGGTGACCGCTTATAGGACACCCTCGCCTAAAAATTTCGGAAGGTAGGCACGGTGCAGTGGCCTAATGTGCCTCTCTAGTCAGTGTGACAGAAGGGCACATTAGGGCTCTGCACAATCGGCCGGCTGTACGACTGGGTTTTTCCATGGTTTCCCTTGCAGCCCTAGCCCAAATGGGGTACAGTTAAGAGTAAGACGGCCCATGGTAACGCAGAAAAAATCAGAAGAGAGAACTGGGAGAGAAGCAAGACAGACGAATGGGGAGCCTATAAAACCGTAATGGTAGTAGGAAAGAAATATGAATAAAAAAAAAATAATATTCACCTGATGATTGAATCGAAATATATAGAACGAATATAGAACGTCCTTTAAAAGAGAACATATTCACCTGATGATTGGATCGAAAGAATGCTCTGGTTTTCTAGAAATTCCTTCTTACTTATGAGGGGAAGTTATGTGATCTTGATTCTTTTCTATTTCCTAATTTTGGGTGGAAATGCCTAGAAATATCATGAAACGTGAATAAATGATGTTTTTAAGAAATGTCTGTATGTATCAATTCATTTCTCTATAATTTCAACTGATTTCCAATGATTTCCAGAAGTCATTAGAAATCACTACCGCTCTAACACCGCGGTCTAGAAAAAAATCGTCATATCACAAGAATCATTTCTTGAGCGAAAACATCGCATCATATTTGATCAATTTATGGTAGATTTCAGACAAGATATCGGCGCTCTTCGGGCTAAGGAGGAAGTTACTGAATGAAAAGGTTATGTCTTTTTCCGAAATGAGATAATATTGTTTAAAAGACAAGAATAGTTTGACAGAAGGAAACGAAGATTGCTTCCCTTCGAACTCAAAGCGATTGAGCGTAAGCGACGGTTATATTTTTTTAAATATCTGGAGGTTTTCCTCTGCATAAACTCTATTCATTCAATATGAAAGTCTCTGATTCATGATTCACTAAATCGAAGCTGTTAATGTTTTTAGTCATTTTCTCATCTTCTGACACGAAAAACCCGATTTCTTGTGGCAAGAAATTCTCACTTTATCATGAAATGTTCATGTTCAAGTCATGAACACTTCACCTAAATCTGACACATTATCCGGAATTCTGATCGCAAGAAATTTATCCCCAAGAGATGAGATATTTGGCGCAAGAGATTAGTTTTCTGATATTATGACGATATTTCTCTCAGTGCGGAAATAGAAATCACTTGATTTACAGTCATTTCTGGTGATTTCTTCCTTGATTTTCAATCGAGTAGTCCAGTGATTTCCTAAGTGACCAGCGCTTCGTCCGAGCTAGTCCCTATACAAAAATATGATTTATATACTCATCAATGGGAAAAAATAAATGAATGAAACCAACAATTCCAAAGTGATGATTCCATTCAATTCAAAGGCATGAAGTATTCATAACTGTATGAGAATAATAACGAAAAAATGAGAAATAATATGCATGAAGCGCAACGAGTGCGCGTGGGCAGGGTGAAACATTTCTGCCTAACCAGTCGAAACCGAATGCATGTGTAGGCGCTTCTGGTTTAATCCCACCGTCGGGTTGAAAGAATTGAAAAAAAAATGAACGCGCGTGTATGATGGTGTACAGAGAGCTCAAATGTACCTCGATATGGAAATATGGATATGGTTGCGGGATATACAACCGAGAAATCCTATCACCATGGATTTTACAAAGACACCAGGCGAATAGGTGTGTAACTTCTGTTTCTCTTCGTCTGTTATTTTGCCGTTTTCTTCTCGTTATTCTTGTGCGTTTGAGAGCGGTGAGAAATGAATATATACGAAGGGACTGGTCTTGGAGTGGATGGACATCCCGCGCCCACACGTTAACATCTCAGATGTCTCGGTGTGGCTGCCGGAGCCTTGAAAACTCTTTGCATCCTTCTACAAATGGAAGAGTTTAGTAAAAAAAAAGGATTTCAAGTACTTAACATTCCTTTGTGATTGTGATATTTTAATTTGCCATGGATTGAGGTGGAGATATTTTTATTCAAGTATAAGTCTAACTCACAACGAGAAAAAAACTAACAATTGAACTAGTATGAAATGGAATAATTATTCGGATTTCGACCAATCAGAGCGCAGTATTTTAGGCTACTCGACAGCTGTATTTCAGACTAGGGGGCTACGCCCCCGCTCGCCAACTCATGATCCTTATTTCTGATCCTTGTGACCCTTAATCTGACCATCATAACCCTTAATTTGACCCTCGTGACCCTCATTTCTGAACCTTAATTTTGAAGTTTTAATTTCTAGCACCAAATTTTCATCACCGAAAGTCAGTTTGAATTTTTACAGTACAGAGAGATATTGAGACCCTTATTTATCCTTGTGACCCTTAGTTTCTGACCCCCATGACCCTTACAGGGACCTTTAATCAAACCTTGGTGGTCTTTAATCTGACCCCTGTAGCCCCCATTTGGATCCTTAATCTGACCCTCATTATAATTCTCGTGACCCTTATTTTGATCCTGGTGACCCTTAGTTTCTGACCCTTGGTTTTTGAACCCCATGTTCCTTATTTGGACCCTTACTTTGACCCTTGTGAACCTTAATCTAACCCTTGTGACCCTTATTTGAACCATTAATCAGATCCTCGTGATCCTTATTCCGAACCTTGTGGCCCTTATTTATTGTACCCGCATGACCCTTATTTTGACATTTGTGACCGATATTGTGACGCTCATAACCCTTATTTTGACCCCTATGACCCTTGTGACCCTTAATATTTGTATCTTAATATGGAGTACCAAATTTGTATCACCAGAAGTCGATTTGGATTTTTAGAACATAGAAAGATATTTCTTCCTAGCTTTTGAATATTTTGCAGTAGCCCTTCACTTTTTCGGCTCATTTGAAATCGAATCTTGTATTTGACAGTCTACGAAAATCGGGTTATTCTATTAAGTCTAACTGCAGTATTAAGCATTCAGCCACTTGGGATTTTTTAAAATTGTATGTGTTGAGACAAATTGAGTTTTTCAACAAATAGCAGAATGTTCTGAAAAATTTAAGAATTTGCTCAAATTTACCACTGAAGAATTTGAAATTATGTCACTGAAGAATTTGAAAATGCCGCGTGTTTTTTTTGTGAATAACTTCGTGTCACATATTGACCAATCAGAATTAAGGATTAGCGGTCAGGCAGTTTCGAGATATTTCGATATAAAACAACTTCACGTTTCTTTCATCTTTAGTAAATAGGACTACAGAGAGATTCCCGAATATTCTAGAAAATCGAACAACTTTTTTGAATTATCTGTAAAATCGGAGAATTTTCTCGAATTTTGTAGAAAGCCGAAGAACTTTCTTGAATTATCTGTGAAACATTCCAATGAATTCCATTAAATACTCCAGAATTCAACTGATTTTTTAGTAACAAAATACATGAAAATTTCGTATGAATGAGTGATCGTAAAAAATTTCAAGATTTTTTCCTCGAAATTTCATGAGTAATTTTCTAACAGTGAATGCTTCCACTCGAAAGCAAAAAGTTTGAATAATTTCCACTATTTTTATGTACCTCAAGTTTGAATAATTTCCACTATTTTTATGTACCGATCGAATGAACAAAAATCTTGAGAAACAAAAAAATCATCCAAAAAACAATTATTCAATTTTCTAAAAACCTCAAAACATTTACTTACAGAATAATTAAAAATTCAAATGTTTCACCTTTAATGCGAAAACTTTAATTCTCATCACGATTCCATGAATTATGTTACAATGACTGGTATTACGTTACCCTCTCCTTCCCGGATTACCTTCTCTCCTACGTTCCAAGAATTCTCAATTTCCATTGAAACACACGACAAATTGTGTACCACTTAGTGAAGAATAATCACATCAGGTTAATGCACAAGTAAAACGTGCATTAGCATAATATCAAATTCTGCCAACTGTGTAGCCATAAACCACGAAAACACGAATTGAGAAACCTCAATAGCACAGTTCTCCTGTACTGCACCTGAGACATAAAATATTATCGCATTTGTGAGAACATATTTACATAAGTTTCCCAGTGTGTAACAATCGCTCACTGATACCTGATTAAAGAGATAAGACGTGATATTAGGAGCATTAGTAACAGTGGAGACAATAAGATAATCAATTATAACAATGTCTATATTTATCGCAAAAAGGTATCAATTGACAACAAACCGACAGGACGTTCATCTTTGTTGTATTAATCGACTTAGTAAACCCACGCGTCCTCAGTATATAATGAACGCTCATTTCAAAACCTACGGAACTCCGTTACCATTACGGCGTTCTCATTTCGTTTATCTCCGCTGGAGCTTCAAAGAGAAATGCAGAGTTGAGGGATATCCTAGTGATGCCGCGAGAAACTTTACGAGACAATACTTTGGAGAGATTGTTTCGGTCTCAATGGACATGGAAGTGTCAAGTGATTTTTTTTTAAATTCTTCGCGGAAGTCTGAAAATGGGATGAGAATTTCTTCGTCCGGTGGCAGCTCTGTGGCCTCCCCCGCTAGGCGGTCGGCTTCTTCATTGCCCTCAACTCCCGTGTGTGACGGGACCCAAAGTAATTTGGTAAATTTCAAGTCGTTATTCATTTCCATGGAACTTTTATGTTTTTTTTTAACTTCGAGGATGTTTATTGGTTTTAATATGGGAGGTGGGTCGCGAAAGAGAGTTGAGAGCACTAAGAGAGTCTGTTACAATTTGATAATTATGATCGGGTGAGGATAATACAATTTTTAATGCTTGCTCGATTGCGAAACACTCTGCGGTGAATACAGATGCTTGTGGGTGAATACTGAAGCTACGAGAAATATTGAGCTCAGGGGAATAACACGCAGCGCCAACAGACATACCATTTGACTTCTTGCTACCATCTGTATAAATGTGAATGACGTCTGGAATGCGATCCTCCACAATTGGAAGGATTTTTTATTTGTCTGAGTCATAAATGGACTCGGAGTCATCACGAGAAGACTCGATATTGCGAATGTTGAGACCGAGACGAGAGTAAAGATTTCCATGTCGATTGAGACCGAGATCATCTCTCCAAAGTTTTGCCTTGTGATGTCTCATTAAATGTCTCGCGGCATCACTACGTGTAATGAATCCGAGTCAATTTATCGCATCTCGGTCGCAATTTTTTCGTGGTTTTTAATGTAAAATCTCGGTTTTTGTCTCGGTATGTCTCGCCTCAGTTTTCTAGACATAAAAATGAGAAATACTGGAAACCGAGAGGAGATAAATTGGCTCGACGTCAGTACGAGAGGAAATGATGTTGCGGAATTCGAGACTGAGACGAGATTCAAAATTTTCGTGTTCACTGAAGCCGATACAATCCCTCCAAAGTAATCTCTCGTGATGTTTCGTAAAGTCTCTCGCAGCATCACTAGGATATCCATAGCACACACGTTTTTGTTTAAATTATCTCCATGTTTTTCATAGATAATCTTTATACTAGTCCCATCTACTGAAAAAAATGCTAACCATTTGTACTACACAGTTTAGGAGATAATAAATAATTAAATGCGGGCTTCTAACACGCGAGGCATTAACCAAACGAGAGTTATGCGTCCCCCTGAACTCGATTTTTCCATCTTATGAGAAAACGGTTCTTACACTGTTGGAAATTTTTTGATATTTCATAGAAAATATTATAGTAAATCGCATGAGAGTGATATTAAATCGAATTCAGGGAAAAAATGGTTATGAAATTTCAAGTTTTTAGGCAAATTCACGAAAATTCGTGAGTTTTCAGTGGAAGCGAGATGAAAATTTCCCAACTTGGTTGAATTGTCAGTAGAATTGGAATATTCCGAAATAAAATGACATGAATTTTCAATTTTTCCCTGAATTCTCCTGATTTTTCACAGAATAATTGCACTGAAACATCAAGTATTTCATTGATTTCCAGGTCATTTGAACAAAAGATCAATGGAATATTTCTGTGGCAAAGTGGTTGTGACGGAATTTTCGAGAATTCCGCCACCTGTATATAACTTAGTCGTAGAATTAAGTAAATCATAAGAGTGAGTAGGTAAGTGTGAACTTATTTTGATCTTTTCGAAGAGAGAGAGTCGCGATTCCCTTAACCCCCAAAGTTCGCACCCCTACCGAAGGGCGATGCAATACCCCTTTTAGCTCCAGCTCGTAAAAACCAGTCTCCAAGAACATCAGGAAGGGCCTCGCGGGGAAAACAACGTTCGATTTCTAAAAATAATCAAATTCACGTGTCGATACACATTAAAAACGAGTAAAAAGTAAAATCTCCGGTTCAAGTCATATTAAAGTTTTGTTCTCTTTTAGTTTCAGTTATCTTTCTGGTTTATTTTGGATTTCAGGGGATTGATTTTCGGTTTTATGGTTGAGGGAAAATTTACAATAATTGTATTTTCCTAGTTATGTTTTTGTATTTTGAAATCTCGCGAATCCTGAGAGGGACGACGATCCACCGCGGTTCAGAGCCGATACACCGAGCTTCCCGGTGAGATCTCGCTGATCTCGTTGAGTGCGGCTGCTGATCACAAAGGTTGAGGTGAAATACTCACGCTCCCTGGCTAAGGCACTTCGTGGAGTCGTTGGATTCATCAGTGCAGCTGGAAGGCTATGTGGATGAACATAGCCCACTCGTCTGCATGGATCGCCATGGGCTATTCTCTCTTTAGATTTGTTCACGGTGACTCCAGGATGACTCCCGGGAGAGTGACAGCAGCGAAAAGTGCACTCACTCAGGGGTGAAGTGCATTCGCGAGGAGAAAAGGCGAACAACTGCCTTAATTCCCCCTTTCCGAACCTCCAGATAACTATCGTTCAGCCACTATGGATAAAAACCCCTTGGGTTAATTCATAAAAGATATAATTAACGGCGGAATGCCTAAAATAAGTCTAAAACCCATTTGAATCAAAATCCCCGCGTGCTCAGTTACATGAGCCCGCCCCAGCGGCAGTTAGACGGCGTGCCAGTCGCGCCACCCAGCTGAGAACCTCCGCCGGTTAGACGCAGTTTACGAGAGAGTTGGACCCGAGCAACCACTGCGACAACATCCCCGAGAACATCTGCAACGATTGGGAGAGTTGGTGGAGACCATCGCCGAGGGCCCACACGAGAACATGGTAAGTACATTTTTGTTCACCATGTGCACTCTCTCCCGAGGAGAGAAGTGCATCTATTCCCAGTGTGCCCAGTGATAACCTCCGGGAAAAGTGCACCGGCGGTTACCAGAGTGACGCCGAGATGCATTCCCAACCACCAAAACTCCTCCGGGCGAGTGGATAAATGCACCTCTGAGTGCATAAAACCCTCGTTCGGCTCTCCAGACCTCTCCCGAGTGATAAAACCCCAGTGAAACCCAAGAGATAGTGAAAATGGACAGTGAGACCCCAATAAAAGGCCGCACATGGCCCATGCCCTGCCATGACGCCATTGTGCCCTCTCCATTCACCAGGAGGTCCGGTGAACAATTAATGCACCTTCGGAGTGCATAATTAGTTCACTAGGACCCTCGAGAACGTATGGGGAATGTCCAGTGCCAATTCTAGTGGGAAAAAGTGGATAAAACAGGCCTATAAGTGCACACATGCGCCTCACGTGCCGTGGGTGACGCCGTAGTGCACATGGCGGTTTTTCCTCTTTCCAGAGCGAATTGAAGCCTCAAATGAGTGCTCTTCTAGCTCAGTAAAGTTCCCCCAAGGTTTCAATTGATTAATTTAAGATTTCTTGGAAGACGAGACCCCGAAAATCACGACATTGAAGCGCGCGAGCCCCAGGAATTTCCCTGTGACGCTACGACGCCCTTGATGGAGGACGGACTCGAATATGGGGCAAAATGGCACTCTTAAGTGACATTTGCATACTTGAGTCCCTCGCCCATTCATTGTCATTTATTGTTCTGAGGAGATTCGCCGAGATCATCGCATCGGAATTGATATAGCCTTCGGATCCTCCAGCACTCCAGTTTCTGGACGATGCGGAGAGATCGTTGGCTTGGACTTTTCGGACCTCCCATTCCCTTCGCGATAACCTCTCTCTCAAGGTCAATTCACGTACTCTCACTCTCGGGAATTTAATTAAATTTAATTCTGTTGAATTTAATTGAAATTAATTTATTTTATTTATGAAGAATAGAAATTCTATTTGAGTTGGAATATTATTGAGAAATTGAATAAAACACGGAGTAAATTTAAAGTAATTATCTCATCCCCTATTCAATCAATTTTCTGATTCTTCCTTTTGATTTTTCTGTATCTTTTGGTAAATTCGCGACATCCTTCCTAAGACCGAGCGACCGATCCTACCCCGCTCTCCGAATACCTCCGAGCTAGTCGAGCTAATTCCGCAACCTCTCCCTCGATCTCCCCAATTATGGCTAAGTTTTCCTATGGTTCTCTTTAATGCGGTTCGTTGACACCGCTGGAACAAAAGTCAGCTGGCGCCCGACAGCATTTTCCTCGTTTTCCCGTTTATCTCGTTTATTCGGTTTTCGAGGATTTTCGTGGGGACATCGAGGAGCAGAGGCCGAAGGTGACAACACTCCGGCTGTTTTGAGTTTCGCATCGAGTTATGGATAAGTCTACGGTTTATATTTCAAGTTTTGAGTTTCACGTTGGTTAGTGCCGTCACATGGTAAACTGGGACAAGTGCAATTTTTTGAAAATCTTTCTATTGCTTGAATCAAAAGTTCTCTCAAATGTTGTCAAATTTTTTAACACCCCTGAAAAAGTTCCATTTTTGCAATTATCTTAGTCTACCACTTCGCCACAAATTTCATTATTTAATAATAAGATTTCCTGCAATTTCAGTGAAACTTAAAGACGATAAAAATTTCCGGAATTTGGCACGAGAAAATTCGGACGGAAATTTTTAAGTGTAGGTTGGTTTGAGTCAGTCTGCGATTGGCACAGCGCTCGGCCGTCTGTGTGACATCATTAACGATTTCAAAGCGCTAGAAATCTTCAACTTTTAACAATTAATTATTAATTAATGAGTAATATTTCGAAAGTTTGTGAATGAAAAATGAATTATTGAGATCGCAAACTTGAAATTAGAAAATTGAAAAAAATTCATGCAAATTCACTACAGTAAACCCTCCTGTATCCGCCGACTCCGTAATCTGCGCTCACTCCCCTCGAGGCCTGTTGCCCCTCAAAGATCTTCCACTACGCCATATCTATCGTGCATCCTTCTCTTTGACCTCATGCGCTATGAAATGCGCAGTGGGTCACAAATGTAAACCACTGCCACGATTCCCCCCACTATTCCCGACCCATTCCCTCTTCTAATGCTGCTGTAAACTGCGTGAGTGGGGATGTTCCTTTAGCTGCGTTTCACATGAAATGACGTCACGACCGAGTTCCGAGATCGGCGGATAAAGGAGAGTGCACGGTATTTCGATAATGAATAGTTCATTTTTCCATAGATTCAATTCAGTAGCGAAGTGGTAAAACGGCACAATAATTTTAACAATTGACCAGTTTTCAATGAATATCTCGGAATATAAGCGAGATAGCAAAATTTTTGTTATAACCTTTTTTGTAGAGCCGATTGAGTACTAAAACAAATGGGATTACAAAAATTTCGGTATCTCTCTTATTGTTAGATTCGGAAATATTCCTCAAAAACTCAACTGGAAGATAAGTCGACTTAAACCGTTTTACCACTTCGCTAGTGAATTGTCTATTACGATAGACAATGATTTCATCGCAAATATCATTATTACGCTTAAAACCCCACACGGAGAGAAATGATCAGTAAAAATTACGGAACTCACAATTCGCTCACCGATTATGGACTCGACTCAGAAAATTTAAGTGACGGTACCGTAATTTTTCACAAGAAATTCAGACAACAATTACGGAACGCTCTTGAAAAATTCTGTGATTTTAGTTAAAAATTACGTGCACTAAGAAAAAATATTATTTTTGCCAAATATTCATTTACTTGAGAGAAGCATTTATTTAAGCAATTGTGACAGTCATATTGCTCTAGAGGATGTTACATATGACCTTGGATGAACTCCTCCAATGATCATTCATTTTTCCTGAATTTCTTATTTTCTAGAGGGAAGAATTTCGATTAATTTGTTAATGTTGATAATTATGGAAGGAGTTGACTTAAGGTCATAACTAACAGGTCATGACCATCTTCTAGAGCAATATAATAGTTCCGTAAAATTTCCTACAACCACATTGCGCTCCGGAATTACGGGAAAGATATGTAATTTTTATTGAATATTTCTCTCTGTGCATAACAATAATTTTCCAAAAACCAATATCACCACACGCATATGTGAATACAGTTCAGATAAGCACAATGATGCGCCCAACGGCAAAAATCCATTCAACCTCGATATGAAAGAAAAAAACTATCACCGTGGATAATCCAATTCTCTCGAGACACTTACGTATCTTTTGTCGATTTTTAAATAAATTTATTTAAAATTTTAAATAAATGATATCTGAAAACACAATAAAAGTGGATAGACGAATTATTAGTTTATATTTGCACTGTTTATAGCATTGTTTTCTATCAATTGATTAAAATTAATGTGAGTGTATATAATGATAATCGAAGTCCCGTAGGGGGAATGCCGGGAGATGGCGGCAGTGTCGACCTCCCGACGGGGTCGGTCAAGTCGACAGCAGTCGCAGCCAGAATAAGTGAGACCCCAACAGAGGTGGGGCGCCACGGTCGATTCTGACGGCTGGACGAGCTGCCTGTGCCGGTAATTCGGCAGTAGGGCCAGAAGAAGTATATCCATGGATTTTTGGAGTGCGGGACAAGCATATGAGTGGGAATTACGTATAGTGGGGGTACCCTGGGCAGGGAAAACTTCTGCTAGAAGCCCTATAGCAGTCCCGCTGTCACAGGGGTAGGTTCGAAGGGGGGTTTATGTCCTCCTTGTCTTCAATGTTTACTTTATGTTTTTCCGTTGATTCATTCGCCCGCTAATTAATATTAAGGGATGAGACAAGGACTTTTCGATGGAGAATTCAATTCCCCATCTATCAACCCCCGTTACATCTCTTAATCTTTGTAATAAAAAAATTAAAACTGCGACGAAAGTCACGGTGCTATGAGAAACCCAATGGTTTCTCGGCACAGAGCACCACCCCAATAATTCGCCCGCTAATTAAAAAATCGTCTCTCCCCTCCTAATTAACATTAAAGAATGAAACTAATGCTGTTCGATGGAGAATTAAATTCCCCATCCAGCAACCCCCGTTTCATCCCTTAATCTCTGTAATAAAAAAATGAAATCTGCGACGCAATTTACGGCGCTATGAAAAACTTAATGGATAACTCGCCCGCCAATTAAAAAATCATCTCTCCCCTCCTAATTAATATTAAGGAATGAAACCAATGCTGTTCGATGGAGAATTAAATTCCCCATACAGCAACCCCCGTTTCATCCCTTAATCTTTGTAATAAAAAAATTGAAACTGCGACGAAAGTCACGGCGCTATGAGAAACCCAATGGTTTCTGGGCGCAGAGTGTCACCCCAATAATTCGCCCACTAATTAAAAAATCGTCTCTCCCCTCCTAATTAATATTAAGGATTGAAACCAATGCTGTTCCATGGAGAATTAAATTCCCCATACAGCAACCCCCGTTTCATCCCTTAATCTCTGTGATAAAAAAATCAAAACTGCGACGAAAGTCGCGGCGCTATGAGAAACCCAATGGTTTCTCGGCGCAGTGACTCCCGATAACTCGTCCGCTAATTAAAAAATCGTTTTTCCCCGCCTAATTAACATTAAGGAATGAAACCAACGCGGTTCGATAGAGAATTAAATTCACCATCTATTAACACCCGTTTCATCTCTTAATCTCTGTAATCAAAAAATAAAAACTGCGACGAAAGTCGCGGCGCTATGAGAAACCCAATGCTTTCTCGGCGCAGTGACTCCCGATAACTCGTCCGGTAATTAAAAAATCGTCTCTCCGCGCCTAATTAACATAAAGGAATGAAACCAATGCGGTTCGATGGAGAAATAAATTCCCCATCCATCAACCCCTGTTTCATCCTTTAATCTCTGTAATCAAAAAATAAAAACTGCGACGAAATTCGCGGCGCTGTGAAAAAGCTAATGGTTTCTCGGCGCAGTGACTCCCAATAATTCGCCCGCTAATTAAAGAATCGTCTCTCCCCTCCTAATTAACATTGAGGGATGAAACCAACGCTGTTCGATGGAGAATTAAATTCCCCATCCAGCAACCCCCGTTTCATCCCTTAATCTCTGTAATAAAAAAATAAAAACTGCGACGCAATTTACGGTGCTATGAAAAACTTAATGGATAATTCGCCCGCCAATTAAAAAATCGTCTGTCCCCTCCTAATTAATATTAAGGAATGAAACCAATGATGTTCGATAAAGAATTAAATTCCCGATCCATCAATCCCCGTTTCATCCCTTGATCTCTGTACTCAAAAAATAAAAACTGCGATGAACGTCGCGGCGCTATGAAAAACTTGATGGATAACTCGCCCGCTAATCAAAAAATCGGCTCTCCTCTCCTAATTAATATTAAGGAATGAAACCAATGATGTTCGATAAAGAATTAAATTCCCGATCCATCAATCCCCGTTTCATCCCTTGATCTCTGTACTCAAAAAATAAAAACTGCGATGAACGTCGCGGCGCTATGAAAAACTTGATGGATAACTCGCCCGCTAATCAAAAAATCGGCTCTCCTCTCCTAATTAATATTAAGGAATGAAACAAGTGCTGTTCGATGGAGAATTAAATTCCCCATCCATCAACCTACGTTTCATCCCTTAATCTCTGTAATCAAAAAATAAAAACTCTGACGAAAGTCGCGGCGTTATGAAAAACCTAATGGATAACTCATCCGTTAATTAAAAAATCGTCTCTCCCCTCCTAATTAATATTAAGGAATGAATCCAATGCTGTTCGATGGAGAATTAAATTCCCCATCCATCAACCCCCGTTTCATCCCTTAATCTTTGTAGAATTAGAATTAGAATTAGCATATGCGCGGCTGATCACTTAAAGCGCCCAGAGTCACCTAAATCATACGATCGTTTGTAACATCCGCCTTAGCTTTGGTCAGTCACACAGCTCCAGCCCTGTGTTTCTCACTAAGCTAATAAGGCTCGTGACAGATGCTTGTTGTAAGTCCTCTGGTTCCAGGAAAGCCTGGCCCCAGATTTTATAAGGACGGAGTGCTAATAGGGGGCATTCACATAAAATGTGGATGACGCCCTCCTTATCGCTTCCGCACAGTCTACAGTCTTCTTGTTCTGCAAGTTTCATCTTGAACAGATGAGCTCTGATAGCTGTATGACCCGTGAGGAGCCCCATTGCTACCCCCAGATACCCTCTGTGCAGCTCCAGAAGCTTTCTGATTCTATCTCTTAGTTGCCCCCTCATAAGCAGTTTTGCTTGTCTGCAGGTCGCAACTTTCTCCCAACGGCTGACATGATCTCGCCGGAAATGTTCTTTAATAAGAGTTTTTCCCACTGCGAAGGGCATGCCAAGCAGGCCGTGTGAGGGCACCCTTTCTGTACCCTCCTTGGCCAGCTTATCTGCCACTTCATTACCCAGAATCCCATGGTAGCCTGGTACCCAGGTCGCGGTAACCTGGTTGTTTTTCCCCAGTGTGTCCAATGCTTGCATGCATTCCCACATCACCTGTGACTCTCTAGTGGCTTTTTCCAGGGCGTGAATCGCCACCTGGCTGTTACTGCAGATGAATATTTTCACCCTTTTTGTGTCTCTCGCGTTCAGATACTCTGCACACGTAAGTATGCCCAGCATTTCTGCTTGAAAGACGGTTGAATGGTGGCCCAGTGGAAAACTCTCTCCAAAGTCATCTTTCAGACGGTAGTTGCCTGCCCCAAAACTTTCATTGAAGCCAGAGCCGTCGGTAAACCAGTAGTCCTCTTTTGGTCCTGATTGAAGTTCCGAGTGTAGCCACTCCTGTCTGGGTGGTACACTCGTTCTGAAAGTTTTCCTGATCTGCTACTTCCCAAAAATTCTATCCGTCTTACCTATGAAGGGTCGATCATTCATTAGGCTAAGTCTTGTATGGCCTTGGCCCGTCATCTTCCATTCTTGTTGAAACCTTAGTCTATATGCAGTTGTGGTAGCACAACTCACAACTCTAAGGTCGAGGGGTGGGATATTGAGTGCTATTTCTACCGCCTCGGTAGGTGTCGATTTCATGGCTCCTTTTGCAGCCCTCAGGAAGGTTCCCTGTAGGCTTTTCAATAGGTTCCCTATTTCCGTCTTACTCACGCTCGGCCACCAGACGATCGCAGCGTACGACAGTCTCGGAAGTAGAACCATTTGGTAGAGCCAGAGGATCATTTTAGGATTGAGTCCCCATGTCCTGCCCACAGCTCTTCTGCA
>NW_021681038.1:50969-52647 GCF_001412515.2 Diachasma alloeum
CCTTCAGGAGTTTCTTTACCTCCGTTACCTCTTCAGTGGCCAGTTTCTGATCCGTATATGACTCCGGCATAACTGCAAACTTGAATGAGCTCGCAGTATTCGCAGCATATGTGCACTGATCCTGCGTTCTCATTCTCTTTTCTTTCGGTCTGGCTGAGGGGCTTGGCGTGGTACGCTCCGATGGAAGGCGTTTTATTGCCTTCCTCACAGCCCCCTCCCGCTTCCCCTCATCGACCTTCGCTGCTGCATCCGCCAAGGTTGCAATTGCCCCCGAGGTTTGATGCAGCTTCGCTCTCTTGCGACGTCTTCTCGAAGCTCCACTCAGTCTGACCCGATTCGGTACCAGACTGGTCAGCCTAGTCAGACTTCGTGTGTTCGCCATCGCTGACCCCACCCGAAGCTTCTTTTTCAATACTGAGATTTTTTAGATTGGTTTCCATTATTGGTCCCACGAGTATCGCGGTTAAGCGTTTTCACCTGGTGCATTGCCGCGATTGCCCAGGGCTTGGCTTGTCTCAGGTGGGTTACACCCAAGACTACTCTCAGAGGTCGCCCAGGTTTCTGAGAGGCACCCTTAGCGACACAGCTCCCCCTGTGCCACGCGTCCTTAGGCACGGTATGGCCGAGGCCATGGTGTACGCCGCTCACACACATGAATTGGGTGGGTTCCTCTTAGCGACCGCGAGCGGCGGTAGTCCTTGAGACCCCGACGACCCGCGACCGAGCCCCCTCACTAACGACAAAGTGGGAACCCCATGGAGGGGGTAATCTCTGTAATCAAAAAATAAAAACTGCGACAAAAGTCGCGGCGTTANTGTACGCCGCTCACACACATGAATTGGGTGGGTTCCTCTTAGCGACCGCGAGCGGCGGTAGTCCTTGAGACCCCGACGACCCGCGACCGAGCCCCCTCACTAACGACAAAGTGGGAACCCCGTGGAGGGGGTAATCTCTGTAATCAAAAAATAAAAACTGCGACAAAAGTCGCGGCGTTATGAAAAACCTAATGGATAACTCGTCCGCGAATTAAAAAATTGGCTCTCCCTTCCTAATTGAGATTGAGGGATGAAAAAACGGCAGTTCGACAGAGAATTAAATTCCCTATCAATTACCCCTCTGTCAGCCCTTAATCTCTGTAAAAAATGGAAGAAACTGTCATGAAAATCACAGCGCAGTAAGAAAAATAATTGTTTTGCGGCGCACAGTGACTCCCGGTAATTAAAAATTCACCTCTCCCCTCCTAATTGAGATTAAGGGATGAAAAAGGGCAATTCGACGGAAAATTAAATTTCTCATCAATTAACCCTATTTCATCCCTTAATCTCTGTAACAAAAAAATAAAAACTGCCATGAAACTCAGGGGCCAGTAAGAAAAATAATTTTTTTGCGGCGGACACTAATTCTCCATCGAACTGCCATTTTTTCATCCCTTAATTTCAATTAGGAGGGGAGAAGTGAATTTTTAATTCGCGGGCGAATGGTGAACAGTCAGTGTGCGCCGCGAAAAAATTATTCTTATTGGCCCCTGACTTTCATGGCAGTTTTTATTTTTTTGTTACATAGATTAAGTGATGAAAGAAGGTTAATTAATGGAGAATTTAATTCTTCGTAGAAGTGCCCCTTTCTCATTCCTTAATTAAAAACGATTATTTTTCTTACTGCGCTGTGATTTTCATGA
>NW_021681038.1:52728-53266 GCF_001412515.2 Diachasma alloeum
GTTTTTCATAGCGCCGCGACTTTCGTCGCAATATTAATTTTCTTATTACAGAGATTAAGGAATAAAACGGGGGTTGAAGGATGGGGAATTTAATTCTCCATCGAACAGCATTGGTTTCATTCTTTAATATTAATTAGGGGGGGAGACACGATTTTTTAATTAGCGGCCGAGTTATCGTAAAGCGCCGTAAATTTCGTCGTAGTTTTTATTTTTTTATTACAGAGATTAAGGGATGCAATAAAGGTTAATGGATGGGGAATTTGATTCTCCTTCGAACAGCATTAGTTTCATTGCTTAATATTAATTAGGAGAGGAGACACGATTTTTAAATTAGCGGGCGAGTTATCAATTGTGTTTTTCATAGTGCCGTAAATTACGTCGCTGTTTTTATTTTTTTATTACAGAGATTAAGATATGAAACGGGGGTTGATGGATGGGGAATTTAATTTTCCATCGAACAGCATTGGTTTCATTCCTTAATATTAATAAGGAGGGGAGAGACGATTTTTTAATTGGCGGGCGAGTTATCCATCAAGTT
>NW_021681038.1:53289-64319 GCF_001412515.2 Diachasma alloeum
CTCGCTTCGCTCGCTCCCCCCTCCCGGTGTGACCGAGTGGGTGTGACCGGGGTTTTTCCGATAGCTCTATACATACTTTACCATAAGAGGCCACAAACGTATAATTCCCCCCGATATATAGGCACCCCCCCATAAATGGCCACCTCCATGTATGGGCACCCCCCGTATATGGGAACAACCCCATATATGGGCACCCCCTACATATGGGCACCACCCCATATATATAAGCACCCCCCATATATGGACACCGCTCATATATGGGCACCCCCCATATATGGGCACCCTCCATATAGGGACACCCCCTATATATGGGTGCCCCTCTATATATAGGCATCCACCCATATATGGGCAGTCCCCTTAGAACCCCCATGACCCTTATGACCCTTATTAACCCTATGCCCTTCGTGACCCTTAGCATTCCTATGACCGTCGTGACCCTTAGCACTCCTATGACCCTCGTGATCCTTAGCACTCCTATGACCCTCGTAATCCTTAGAACCTCTATGACATTTAGAACCCCTATGACCCCTGTGACCTTTGAGACCCTCGTGACTCTTATGACCCTTAGCCCCTCTATGACCCTTATGACCCTTAGCACCTCTATGACCTTCGTGACCCTTAAGANGTGACCCTTATGACTCTTAGCACCTATATGACCCTTAAGAGCCTTAGTACATTTGTGACCCTCGTGGCCGTCATAACTCTTAGCCCCTCAATGACCCCTATGACCCTTAGGGCCCCTATGACCCTTGAGACCCTCCAGGGATGGGGACGTCCCCTGAAGCCCTGAAGCCCCCGCTGGCTTCGCTCGTTCCCGGCTCCCGGTGTGACCGAATGGGTGNGGGATGGGGACGTCCCCTGAAGCCCTGAAGCCCCCGCTGGCTTCGCTCGTTCCCAGCTCCCGGTGTGACCGAATGGGTGTGACCGGGAGTGTTTTTCCGATAGCTCTATAAATACTTTACCATAAGAGGCCACATACGTATAATTCCCCCCCACACATGGACACCCCCCACCTATATGAGTACCCCCTACATATGGGCACCCCCCCATTTATGGGCACCCCCCATATATGGGCCGGATCAAGCGTCGCCTGAATTTTGAGCGTCGCCTGAATTTTTGGGCTTATTTTTTTATTATATAGAGAGATTTCAGAGATTAAGGAATGCAACAAAGGTTGATGGATGGGGAATTTAATTCTCCATCGAACAGCATGCATTTCATTTTTCAATATTAATTATGAGGGGAGAAACGATTTTTTCATTAGCGGGCGACTTATCCATTATGTTTTTCATAGCGCCGTAAATTGCGTCGCAGTTTTTATTTTTTTATTACAGAGATTAAGGGATGAAACGGGGGTTGATGCACGGAGAATTTAATTCTCCATTGAACAGCATTAGTTTCATTGCTTAATGTTAATTAGGAGGGGAGAGACGATTTTTTAATTAGCGGGCGAGTTATCGTAAAGCGCCGTAAATTTCGTCGAAGTTTTAATTTTTTATTACAGAGATTAAGGGATGCAACAAAGGTTGATGGATGGGGAATTTAATTCTCCATCGAACAGCAGTGATTTCATTCCTTAATATTAATTAGGAGGGGAGACACGGTTTTTTAATTAGCGGCCGAGTTATCCATTGTGTTTTTCATAGCGCCGTAAATTGCGTCGTACTTTTTATTTTTTTATCACAGAGATTAAGGGATGAAACGGGGGTTGCTGTATGGGGAATTTAATTCTCCATCGAACAGCATTGGTTTCATTCCTTAATGTTAATTAGGAGCAGAGATACGATTTTTTAATTAGCGGGCGAGTTGTCGGGAGTCACTGCGCCGAGAAACCATTAGGTTTTTCATAGCGCCGCGACTTTCGTCGCAGTTTTTATTTTTTTATTACAGAGATTAAGAGATGAAACGGGGGTTGATGGATGGGGAATTTAATTCTCCATCGAACAGCATTGGTTTCATTCCTTAATGTTAATTAGGAGCAGAGATACGATTTTTTAATTAGCGGGCGAGTTGTCGGGAGTCACTGCGCCGAGAAACCATTAGGTTTTTCATAGCGCCGCGACTTTCGTCGCAGTTTTTATTTTTTTATTACAGAGATTAAGAGATGAAACGGGGGTTGATGGATGGGGAATTTAATTCTCCATCGAACAGCATTGGTTTCATTCCTTAATGTTAATTAGGAGCAGAGATACGATTTTTTAATTAGCGGGCGAGTTGTCGGGAGTCACTGCGCCGAGAAACCATTAGGTTTTTCATAGCGCCGCGACTTTCGTCGCAGTTTTTATTTTTTTATTACAGAGATTAAGAGATGAAACGGGGGTTGATGGATGGGGAATTTAATTCTCCATCGAACAGCATTGGTTTCATTCCTTAATGTTAATTAGGAGCAGAGATACGATTTTTTAATTAGCGGGCGAGTTGTCGGGAGTCACTGCGCCGAGAAACCATTAGGTTTTTCATAGCGCCGCGACTTTCGTCGCAGTTTTTATTTTTTTATTACAGAGATTAAGAGATGAAACGGGGGTTGATGGATGGGGAATTTAATTCTCCATCGAACAGCATTGGTTTCATTCCTTAATGTTAATTAGGAGCAGAGATACGATTTTTTAATTAGCGGGCGAGTTGTCGGGAGTCACTGCGCCGAGAAACCATTAGGTTTTTCATAGCGCCGCGACTTTCGTCGCAGTTTTTATTTTTTTATTACAGAGATTAAGAGATGAAACGGGGGTTGATGGATGGGGAATTTAATTCTCCATCGAACAGCATTGGTTTCATTCCTTAATGTTAATTAGGAGCAGAGATACGATTTTTTAATTAGCGGGCGAGTTGTCGGGAGTCACTGCGCCGAGAAACCATTAGGTTTTTCATAGCGCCGCGACTTTCGTCGCAGTTTTTATTTTTTTATTACAGAGATTAAGAGATGAAACGGGGGTTGATGGATGGGGAATTTAATTCTCCATCGAACAGCATTGGTTTCATTCCTTAATGTTAATTAGGAGCAGAGATACGATTTTTTAATTAGCGGGCGAGTTGTCGGGAGTCACTGCGCCGAGAAACCATTAGGTTTTTCATAGCGCCGCGACTTTCGTCGCAGTTTTTATTTTTTTATTACAGAGATTAAGAGATGAAACGGGGGTTGATGGATGGGGAATTTAATTCTCCATCGAACAGCATTGGTTTCATTCCTTAATGTTAATTAGGAGCAGAGATACGATTTTTTAATTAGCGGGCGAGTTGTCGGGAGTCACTGCGCCGAGAAACCATTAGGTTTTTCATAGCGCCGCGACTTTCGTCGCAGTTTTTATTTTTTTATTACAGAGATTAAGAGATGAAACGGGGGTTGATGGATGGGGAATTTAATTCTCCATCGAACAGCATTGGTTTCATTCCTTAATGTTAATTAGGAGCAGAGATACGATTTTTTAATTAGCGGGCGAGTTGTCGGGAGTCACTGCGCCGAGAAACCATTAGGTTTTTCATAGCGCCGCGACTTTCGTCGCAGTTTTTATTTTTTTATTACAGAGATTAAGAGATGAAACGGGGGTTGATGGATGGGGAATTTAATTCTCCATCGAACAGCATTGGTTTCATTCCTTAATGTTAATTAGGAGCAGAGATACGATTTTTTAATTAGCGGGCGAGTTGTCGGGAGTCACTGCGCCGAGAAACCATTAGGTTTTTCATAGCGCCGCGACTTTCGTCGCAGTTTTTATTTTTTTATTACAGAGATTAAGAGATGAAACGGGGGTTGATGGATGGGGAATTTAATTCTCCATCGAACAGCATTGGTTTCATTCCTTAATGTTAATTAGGAGCAGAGATACGATTTTTTAATTAGCGGGCGAGTTGTCGGGAGTCACTGCGCCGAGAAACCATTAGGTTTTTCATAGCGCCGCGACTTTCGTCGCAGTTTTTATTTTTTTATTACAGAGATTAAGAGATGAAACGGGGGTTGATGGATGGGGAATTTAATTCTCCATCGAACAGCATTGGTTTCATTCCTTAATGTTAATTAGGAGCAGAGATACGATTTTTTAATTAGCGGGCGAGTTGTCGGGAGTCACTGCGCCGAGAAACCATTAGGTTTTTCATAGCGCCGCGACTTTCGTCGCAGTTTTTATTTTTTTATTACAGAGATTAAGAGATGAAACGGGGGTTGATGGATGGGGAATTTAATTCTCCATCGAACAGCATTGGTTTCATTCCTTAATGTTAATTAGGAGCAGAGATACGATTTTTTAATTAGCGGGCGAGTTGTCGGGAGTCACTGCGCCGAGAAACCATTAGGTTTTTCATAGCGCCGCGACTTTCGTCGCAGTTTTTATTTTTTTATTACAGAGATTAAGAGATGAAACGGGGGTTGATGGATGGGGAATTTAATTCTCCATCGAACAGCATTGGTTTCATTCCTTAATGTTAATTAGGAGCAGAGATACGATTTTTTAATTAGCGGGCGAGTTGTCGGGAGTCACTGCGCCGAGAAACCATTAGGTTTTTCATAGCGCCGCGACTTTCGTCGCAGTTTTTATTTTTTTATTACAGAGATTAAGAGATGAAACGGGGGTTGATGGATGGGGAATTTAATTCTCCATCGAACAGCATTGGTTTCATTCCTTAATGTTAATTAGGAGCAGAGATACGATTTTTTAATTAGCGGGCGAGTTGTCGGGAGTCACTGCGCCGAGAAACCATTAGGTTTTTCATAGCGCCGCGACTTTCGTCGCAGTTTTTATTTTTTTATTACAGAGATTAAGAGATGAAACGGGGGTTGATGGATGGGGAATTTAATTCTCCATCGAACAGCATTGGTTTCATTCCTTAATGTTAATTAGGAGCAGAGATACGATTTTTTAATTAGCGGGCGAGTTGTCGGGAGTCACTGCGCCGAGAAACCATTAGGTTTTTCATAGCGCCGCGACTTTCGTCGCAGTTTTTATTTTTTTATTACAGAGATTAAGAGATGAAACGGGGGTTGATGGATGGGGAATTTAATTCTCCATCGAACAGCATTGGTTTCATTCCTTAATGTTAATTAGGAGCAGAGATACGATTTTTTAATTAGCGGGCGAGTTGTCGGGAGTCACTGCGCCGAGAAACCATTAGGTTTTTCATAGCGCCGCGACTTTCGTCGCAGTTTTTATTTTTTTATTACAGAGATTAAGAGATGAAACGGGGGTTGATGGATGGGGAATTTAATTCTCCATCGAACAGCATTGGTTTCATTCCTTAATGTTAATTAGGAGCAGAGATACGATTTTTTAATTAGCGGGCGAGTTGTCGGGAGTCACTGCGCCGAGAAACCATTAGGTTTTTCATAGCGCCGCGACTTTCGTCGCAGTTTTTATTTTTTTATTACAGAGATTAAGAGATGAAACGGGGGTTGATGGATGGGGAATTTAATTCTCCATCGAACAGCATTGGTTTCATTCCTTAATGTTAATTAGGAGCAGAGATACGATTTTTTAATTAGCGGGCGAGTTGTCGGGAGTCACTGCGCCGAGAAACCATTAGGTTTTTCATAGCGCCGCGACTTTCGTCGCAGTTTTTATTTTTTTATTACAGAGATTAAGAGATGAAACGGGGGTTGATGGATGGGGAATTTAATTCTCCATCGAACAGCATTGGTTTCATTCCTTAATGTTAATTAGGAGCAGAGATACGATTTTTTAATTAGCGGGCGAGTTGTCGGGAGTCACTGCGCCGAGAAACCATTAGGTTTTTCATAGCGCCGCGACTTTCGTCGCAGTTTTTATTTTTTTATTACAGAGATTAAGAGATGAAACGGGGGTTGATGGATGGGGAATTTAATTCTCCATCGAACAGCATTGGTTTCATTCCTTAATGTTAATTAGGAGCAGAGATACGATTTTTTAATTAGCGGGCGAGTTGTCGGGAGTCACTGCGCCGAGAAACCATTAGGTTTTTCATAGCGCCGCGACTTTCGTCGCAGTTTTTATTTTTTTATTACAGAGATTAAGAGATGAAACGGGGGTTGATGGATGGGGAATTTAATTCTCCATCGAACAGCATTGGTTTCATTCCTTAATGTTAATTAGGAGCAGAGATACGATTTTTTAATTAGCGGGCGAGTTGTCGGGAGTCACTGCGCCGAGAAACCATTAGGTTTTTCATAGCGCCGCGACTTTCGTCGCAGTTTTTATTTTTTTATTACAGAGATTAAGAGATGAAACGGGGGTTGATGGATGGGGAATTTAATTCTCCATCGAACAGCATTGGTTTCATTCCTTAATGTTAATTAGGAGCAGAGATACGATTTTTTAATTAGCGGGCGAGTTGTCGGGAGTCACTGCGCCGAGAAACCATTAGGTTTTTCATAGCGCCGCGACTTTCGTCGCAGTTTTTATTTTTTTATTACAGAGATTAAGAGATGAAACGGGGGTTGATGGATGGGGAATTTAATTCTCCATCGAACAGCATTGGTTTCATTCCTTAATGTTAATTAGGAGCAGAGATACGATTTTTTAATTAGCGGGCGAGTTGTCGGGAGTCACTGCGCCGAGAAACCATTAGGTTTTTCATAGCGCCGCGACTTTCGTCGCAGTTTTTATTTTTTTATTACAGAGATTAAGAGATGAAACGGGGGTTGATGGATGGGGAATTTAATTCTCCATCGAACAGCATTGGTTTCATTCCTTAATGTTAATTAGGAGCAGAGATACGATTTTTTAATTAGCGGGCGAGTTGTCGGGAGTCACTGCGCCGAGAAACCATTAGGTTTTTCATAGCGCCGCGACTTTCGTCGCAGTTTTTATTTTTTTATTACAGAGATTAAGAGATGAAACGGGGGTTGATGGATGGGGAATTTAATTCTCCATCGAACAGCATTGGTTTCATTCCTTAATGTTAATTAGGAGCAGAGATACGATTTTTTAATTAGCGGGCGAGTTGTCGGGAGTCACTGCGCCGAGAAACCATTAGGTTTTTCATAGCGCCGCGACTTTCGTCGCAGTTTTTATTTTTTTATTACAGAGATTAAGAGATGAAACGGGGGTTGATGGATGGGGAATTTAATTCTCCATCGAACAGCATTGGTTTCATTCCTTAATGTTAATTAGGAGCAGAGATACGATTTTTTAATTAGCGGGCGAGTTGTCGGGAGTCACTGCGCCGAGAAACCATTAGGTTTTTCATAGCGCCGCGACTTTCGTCGCAGTTTTTATTTTTTTATTACAGAGATTAAGAGATGAAACGGGGGTTGATGGATGGGGAATTTAATTCTCCATCGAACAGCATTGGTTTCATTCCTTAATGTTAATTAGGAGCAGAGATACGATTTTTTAATTAGCGGGCGAGTTGTCGGGAGTCACTGCGCCGAGAAACCATTAGGTTTTTCATAGCGCCGCGACTTTCGTCGCAGTTTTTATTTTTTTATTACAGAGATTAAGAGATGAAACGGGGGTTGATGGATGGGGAATTTAATTCTCCATCGAACAGCATTGGTTTCATTCCTTAATGTTAATTAGGAGCAGAGATACGATTTTTTAATTAGCGGGCGAGTTGTCGGGAGTCACTGCGCCGAGAAACCATTAGGTTTTTCATAGCGCCGCGACTTTCGTCGCAGTTTTTATTTTTTTATTACAGAGATTAAGAGATGAAACGGGGGTTGATGGATGGGGAATTTAATTCTCCATCGAACAGCATTGGTTTCATTCCTTAATGTTAATTAGGAGCAGAGATACGATTTTTTAATTAGCGGGCGAGTTGTCGGGAGTCACTGCGCCGAGAAACCATTAGGTTTTTCATAGCGCCGCGACTTTCGTCGCAGTTTTTATTTTTTTATTACAGAGATTAAGAGATGAAACGGGGGTTGATGGATGGGGAATTTAATTCTCCATCGAACAGCATTGGTTTCATTCCTTAATGTTAATTAGGAGCAGAGATACGATTTTTTAATTAGCGGGCGAGTTGTCGGGAGTCACTGCGCCGAGAAACCATTAGGTTTTTCATAGCGCCGCGACTTTCGTCGCAGTTTTTATTTTTTTATTACAGAGATTAAGAGATGAAACGGGGGTTGATGGATGGGGAATTTAATTCTCCATCGAACAGCATTGGTTTCATTCCTTAATGTTAATTAGGAGCAGAGATACGATTTTTTAATTAGCGGGCGAGTTGTCGGGAGTCACTGCGCCGAGAAACCATTAGGTTTTTCATAGCGCCGCGACTTTCGTCGCAGTTTTTATTTTTTTATTACAGAGATTAAGAGATGAAACGGGGGTTGATGGATGGGGAATTTAATTCTCCATCGAACAGCATTGGTTTCATTCCTTAATGTTAATTAGGAGCAGAGATACGATTTTTTAATTAGCGGGCGAGTTGTCGGGAGTCACTGCGCCGAGAAACCATTAGGTTTTTCATAGCGCCGCGACTTTCGTCGCAGTTTTTATTTTTTTATTACAGAGATTAAGAGATGAAACGGGGGTTGATGGATGGGGAATTTAATTCTCCATCGAACAGCATTGGTTTCATTCCTTAATGTTAATTAGGAGCAGAGATACGATTTTTTAATTAGCGGGCGAGTTGTCGGGAGTCACTGCGCCGAGAAACCATTAGGTTTTTCATAGCGCCGCGACTTTCGTCGCAGTTTTTATTTTTTTATTACAGAGATTAAGAGATGAAACGGGGGTTGATGGATGGGGAATTTAATTCTCCATCGAACAGCATTGGTTTCATTCCTTAATGTTAATTAGGAGCAGAGATACGATTTTTTAATTAGCGGGCGAGTTGTCGGGAGTCACTGCGCCGAGAAACCATTAGGTTTTTCATAGCGCCGCGACTTTCGTCGCAGTTTTTATTTTTTTATTACAGAGATTAAGAGATGAAACGGGGGTTGATGGATGGGGAATTTAATTCTCCATCGAACAGCATTGGTTTCATTCCTTAATGTTAATTAGGAGCAGAGATACGATTTTTTAATTAGCGGGCGAGTTGTCGGGAGTCACTGCGCCGAGAAACCATTAGGTTTTTCATAGCGCCGCGACTTTCGTCGCAGTTTTTATTTTTTTATTACAGAGATTAAGAGATGAAACGGGGGTTGATGGATGGGGAATTTAATTCTCCATCGAACAGCATTGGTTTCATTCCTTAATGTTAATTAGGAGCAGAGATACGATTTTTTAATTAGCGGGCGAGTTGTCGGGAGTCACTGCGCCGAGAAACCATTAGGTTTTTCATAGCGCCGCGACTTTCGTCGCAGTTTTTATTTTTTTATTACAGAGATTAAGAGATGAAACGGGGGTTGATGGATGGGGAATTTAATTCTCCATCGAACAGCATTGGTTTCATTCCTTAATGTTAATTAGGAGCAGAGATACGATTTTTTAATTAGCGGGCGAGTTGTCGGGAGTCACTGCGCCGAGAAACCATTAGGTTTTTCATAGCGCCGCGACTTTCGTCGCAGTTTTTATTTTTTTATTACAGAGATTAAGAGATGAAACGGGGGTTGATGGATGGGGAATTTAATTCTCCATCGAACAGCATTGGTTTCATTCCTTAATGTTAATTAGGAGCAGAGATACGATTTTTTAATTAGCGGGCGAGTTGTCGGGAGTCACTGCGCCGAGAAACCATTAGGTTTTTCATAGCGCCGCGACTTTCGTCGCAGTTTTTATTTTTTTATTACAGAGATTAAGAGATGAAACGGGGGTTGATGGATGGGGAATTTAATTCTCCATCGAACAGCATTGGTTTCATTCCTTAATGTTAATTAGGAGCAGAGATACGATTTTTTAATTAGCGGGCGAGTTGTCGGGAGTCACTGCGCCGAGAAACCATTAGGTTTTTCATAGCGCCGCGACTTTCGTCGCAGTTTTTATTTTTTTATTACAGAGATTAAGAGATGAAACGGGGGTTGATGGATGGGGAATTTAATTCTCCATCGAACAGCATTGGTTTCATTCCTTAATGTTAATTAGGAGCAGAGATACGATTTTTTAATTAGCGGGCGAGTTGTCGGGAGTCACTGCGCCGAGAAACCATTAGGTTTTTCATAGCGCCGCGACTTTCGTCGCAGTTTTTATTTTTTTATTACAGAGATTAAGAGATGAAACGGGGGTTGATGGATGGGGAATTTAATTCTCCATCGAACAGCATTGGTTTCATTCCTTAATGTTAATTAGGAGCAGAGATACGATTTTTTAATTAGCGGGCGAGTTGTCGGGAGTCACTGCGCCGAGAAACCATTAGGTTTTTCATAGCGCCGCGACTTTCGTCGCAGTTTTTATTTTTTTATTACAGAGATTAAGAGATGAAACGGGGGTTGATGGATGGGGAATTTAATTCTCCATCGAACAGCAGTGATTTCATTCCTTAATATTAATTAGGAGGGGAGACACGGTTTTTTAATTAGCGGCCGAGTTATCCATTGTGTTTTTCATAGCGCCGTAAATTGCGTCGTACTTTTTATTTTTTTATCACAGAGATTAAGGGATGAAACGGGGGTTGCTGTATGGGGAATTTAATTCTCCATCGAACAGCATTGGTTTCATTCCTTAATGTTAATTAGGAGCAGAGATACGATTTTTTAATTAGCGGGCGAGTTGTCGGGAGTCACTGCGCCGAGAAACCATTAGGTTTTTCATAGCGCCGCGACTTTCGTCGCAGTTTTTATTTTTTTATTACAGAGATTAAGAGATGAAACGGGGGTTGATGGATGGGGAATTTAATTCTCCATCGAACAGCATTGGTTTCATTCCTTAATGTTGATTAGGAGGGGGGAGACGATTTTTTAATTAGCGGGCGAATTATTGGGGTGGCACTCTGCGCCGAGAAACCATTTCATAGCGTCGTAAATTGCGTCGCAGTTTTTATTTTTTTATTACAGACATTAAGGGATGAAACGGGGGTTGCTGGATGGGGAATTTAATTCTCCATCGAACAGCATTCGTTTCATTCCTTAATGTTAATTAAGAGGAGAGAGACTATTTTTTAATTAGCGGTCGAGTTATCCATCAAGTTGTTCATAGCGCCGCGACTTTCGTCGCAGTTTTTATTTTTTGATTACAGAGATTAAG
>NW_021681038.1:64344-66046 GCF_001412515.2 Diachasma alloeum
AAGGGATGAAACGGGGGTTGATAGATGGGGAATCTAATTCTCCATCGAAAAGTCCTTGTCTCATCCCTTAATATTAATTAGCGGGCGGACGAATCAACGGAAAAATATAAAGTAAACATTGAGGACAAGGAGGACATGAACTCTCCTTCGAACCTACCCCTGTGACCGCGGAACTGCTATAGGGCTTCTAGCAGAAGTTTTCCCTACCCAGGGTACCCCCACTCTACGTAATTCCCACTTATATGGTTGTCCCCCACTCCAAAAATCCATGGATATTCTTCTTCTGGCCCTACTGCCGAGTTACCGGCACAGGCAGCTCGCCCAACCGTCAGAATCGACCGTGGCGCCCCACCTCTGTTGGGGTCTCACTTATTCTAGCTGCAACTGCTGTCGACTTGACCGACCCCGTTGGGATGTCGACACTGCCGCCATTTCCCGGCATTCCCCTACGGGACTTGTATTATCATTATATACACTCACATTAATTTTAATCAATTGATAGAAAACAATGTTATAAACAGTGCAAATATAAACTAATAATTCGTCTATCCACTTTTATTGTGTTTTCAGATATCATTTCCCCCTTTTTAGCTCCAAAAATGAGAATCCTAATAGTCACGCAACCGCCACGCAAATACCGTGGCTCCTGGATCGCCAGGGCAATAAATACGCGAGTGTTTATTCATAATATCACCAAGTAATATCCCTTCATACTCTTCCTAACATCCCTGCGAATGAGCGAATCCCCCATGAGCTCACCGCCGAAGTTAGCTGAGGATTAAGTGACCATACAAAAGGATTACAGCGCACGAATACGTGAAAACGTGTAGTGTAAAGGAGATTCCACGCACTGGCGGTAATAGCCGAAGGAAAAGGAACTATCTTTACCTGAGTTTTACCTCCGGGTAAAACTCAAAACGTCACACATAAATAAATGAATAAATATTTTTAAAAAATTGATTATTACCATGAAAAAAAAAGTTTATTAAGCATTACGTTGATAAACATTCATCTGCCCATTCCATGACATTTTTATTTATGGAACATTTTGTTGTGTACATTGTTTTTTGGTTTCATACAATTGAGAAGACGCACAATCTTTTCACGTCTTCAATCGCTGCACTGCCTGATTCGAACGAGTTTCTACTACTAAAGTGGATTTTGAAGATCGAAGTCGTTTAGTTATCCGTTCAGAAGGAAAATTTTCAACGGATAACTGATGCTTTGAAAAAATAGCTGCAATACCGACCACTTTTTGACCGTCTATCTGAGTTGCGTGCGAGTGAGAATGTGTCCGGAAATTGTTGTGTCTGTTTGTGTTCGTGTCTTTCCGTTTTATCCCGATCATCATGAAAATGTGTCCGAATCAGTGATTATAGGGGAGATGAACAGGGCCAATGTAAAGTGTTCAACAACAAAAATAGTAGCGGTGGCGCATGGACTACGATAGAGCGTACGGAACTGTTGGTATGATAGGGCCCGAGCATAAATTTGTCGATAACCGGAAAGGGGTTCTCAATACGGTAGCTCCTCGCATTTTGTAATAATTGTCAGGAATGTAAAATCGAACATATTATAATCAATAGTATAATGAATGCACAATCTAATGATCTAAAAGTCTTTTCCTTTTTCTCGACATATTTATCATTGACACGTAGGTTAAAAAATTCATAGAAAATCCCAGCGCTGTCGCTGGAAAACT
>NW_021681038.1:72947-74882 GCF_001412515.2 Diachasma alloeum
ACTGAAACCTACAGACATCATTCCTGAATTCAAAACTTTCCTTTGATTTTCAGGATCATGTCACTAGAAATTTTTTACAAAATGACTCAATTTTAACATTGCTTGCTCATTGCATTTCAGAAATGCAGCTGCCTAAAAAAGACACATCGATTCCTAGGAACAACGTTTTTTTTTTCTCGGTAAACACAGACAATTTCTCTGAGAGAAATCTCAGAGTGGAATGCCGGGATTTTTTTTCACTCTGGATTAATTTTTTAAAGATTCAAATTGATACTTGATTCATTCACATCGTTTCATTTCATCGGAAGATATTGTCGATTGGAGACAATTTTTGATGGTCACTGAAGGAGGCAAACCATTCATCTAAATCTCGCAATAATCTGCGAAAAATCTTATTCATTAATCTATTATTGAATTAATCCCATTATGTGTAGATCGCTGGAGAACAACGAAAACGTTCCAACCGTTTCAAACGAGTTGGAATGTTTTCTCTCTCCTTCTTCTCCATTTTCTTTCTCACTCGCACTCGTTAATTTTGGTGGAGGACGGGCACGTGACAGCGCGACGGAGACGACAATGAGTGGGAGCCAGCGCGATACATATTCCTTTCTCACTCAGGGGGGGAATAAATATATATAATCGAACATTACTATAGTAAAAAAAAACTAAATCTGCACAATTATTCAATAGAATCACTGGAAATCTATAGAGTTTTCCAGCGACAGCGCTGGGATTTTCTATGAATTTTTTCACCTACGTGTCGATGATAAATATGTCGAGAAAAAGGAAAAGACTTTTAGATCATTAGATTGTGCATTCATTATACTATTGATTATAATATGTTCGATTTTACATTCCTGACAATTATTACAAAATGCGAGGAGCTACCGTATTGAGAACCCCTTTCCGGTTGTCGACAAATTTATGCTCGGGCCCTATCATACCAACAGTTACGTACGCTCCATCGTAGTCCATGCGCCACCGCTACTATTTTTGTTGTTGAACACTTTACATTGGCCCTGTTCATCTCCCCTATAATCTCTGGTGTCCATCCGAAACTGTACGAACGGTACCCTTACCTATTTTGGAATTCGCCCAGCTGTTACGTCGTTGGCCGTTCATAACTAGGTGGCGTTGTATGCACTTAGCGGTCAATTTGAATATTACTTTAATCTGAATAATTAGATAATAATTTAATTTGCATTCTTTCATTAAATTCAATACTGCGTAGTTTGGGCACGTGTTCTTTTGGTGGACAATGACGTCTCATTTCAACTCTCAAATACAGAGCTCTATTCATCCGAGAAATAACATAAACAGTTTAAATAAACGAAAGAAATAAACCGAGTTAATATAAATATTGCAAGCCTGTTGATTTTCTGGCGTCGCCATAAACACATTAAATTCAGACGTAAACTTCTCGAGAAAGGTCCATGACTAATCCCAACAGATCTCCCTTTGTATCCTTTGTATTAAACCCAAGAACGTCATTTTCTGCCGGTCACACGTGCGTCCCAAATTCTAGAACGTGGATGGGGGTGGCTGGCAACAGTTGACTGCGTCACAACGTTGCCCAGCCCCTCCCCACCACTTTTTGAGTCTAGCATTTAAGATATCACTAAAACATAAGAAAGAGAGAGAATGCGTGCGCAATCTGAAAAGAGTGGGAGTTATAGGACCCACGAAAGGGACGTTTTGAATAAGTTAAGTCAGTTCGACGAGTCCGGTTTTAGAGTGCAGANTGTCTAGTGAAAGTTAATACAGTTTTGATAGCTAAATAAATAGTTTACGTCCTCTCCCGAAGCACTCAGTATTTTTCATTCAATATCAAATATTTCCTTATTTTACAGCTGAAGCCCGGATGGGCAATCCAACGAAGTCCAATTAATAATCCAAAGAATAATTGATGAATCCTCATTCGTGGAAAAATTGGGA